>NC_052152.1:2088157-2217363 GCF_902713615.1 Scyliorhinus canicula | reverse complement strand
CACACACACATCCCTCTCAATCCCATACACACACATTCCTCTCAATCCCACACACACACATCCTTCTCAATCCCACACACACACAATTTCTCACAATCCCACACACACACAATTTCTCTCAATCCCACACACACACACACTCCTCTCAATCCCACACACACATCCCTCTCAATCCCACACACACATCCCTCTCAATCCCACACACACATCCCTCTCAATCCCACACACACATCCCTCTCAATCCCACACACACATCCCTCTCAATCCCACAGACACACACATCCCTCTCAATCCCACAGACACACATTCCTCTCAATCCCACAGACACACATTCCTCTCAATCCCACAGACACACACATACCCCTCAGTCCCACACACACACATCCCTCTCAATCCCATACACACACATTCCTCTCAATCCCACACACACACATCCCTCTCAATCCCCCACACACACACATCCCTCTCAATCCCCCACACACACACATCCCTCTCAATCCCCCACACACACACATTCCTCTCAATCCCACACGCACATCCCTCTCAATCCCACACACACACAATTTCTCTCAATCCCACACACACATTCCTCTCAATCCCACACACACATTCCTCTCAATCCCCACACACATTCCTCTCAATCCCACACATTCCTCTCAATCCCACACACATCCCTCTCAATCCCACACACATCCCTCTCAATCCCACAGACACACACATACCCCTCAATCCCACACACACACACATCCCTCTCAATCCCACACACACATCCCTCTCAATCCCACAGACATCCCTCAGTCCCCCACACACACATCCCTCTCAATCCCACAGACAGACATCCCTCTCAATCCCACAGACAGACATCCCTCAGTCCCCCACACACACATCCCTCTCAATCCCACACACACACATCCCTCTCAATCCCCCACACACACACATCCCTCTCAATCCCACACACACATCCCTCTCAGTCCCACAGACACACACGTCCCTCTCAATCCCACAGACACACATTCCTCTCAATCCCAGACACACACATACCCCTCAATCCCACACACACACATCCCTCTCAATCCCACAGACACACACACATTCCTCTCAATCCCAGACACACACATACCCCTCAATCCCACACACACACATTCCTCTCAATCCCACACACACACATCCCTCTCAATCCCATACACACACATTCCTCTCAATCCCACACGCACATCCCTCTCAATCCCACACACACATAATTTCTCTCAATCCCACACACACATTCCTCTCAATCCCACACACATTCCTCTCAATCCCACACATTCCTCTCAATCCCACACACATCCCTCTCAATCCCACACACATCCCTCTCAATCCCACAGACACACACATACCCCTCAATCCCACACACACACACATCCCTCTCAATCCCACACACACACATCCCTCTCAATCCACACACACATCCCTCTCAATCCCACAGACAGACATCCCTCAGTCCCCCACACACACATCCCTCTCAATCCCACAGACACACATCCCTCTCAATCCCACAGACAGACATCCCTCTCAATCCCACAGACAGACATCCCTCAGTCCCCCACACACACATCCCTCTCAATCCCACACACACACATCCCTCTCAATCCCCCACACACACACACATCCCTCTCAATCCCACACACACATCCCTCTCAGTCCCACAGACACACACATCCCTCTCAATCCCAGACACACACACTCCTCTCAATCCCACACACACATCCCTCTCAATCCCACACACACACACATCCCTCTCAATCCCATACACACACATTCCTCTCAATCCCACACGCACATCCCTCTCAATCCCACACACACACAATTTCTCTCAATCCCACACACACACAATTTCTCTCAATCCCACACACACATTCCTCTCAATCCCACACACACACAATTTCTCTCAATCCCACACACACATTCCTCTCAATCCCACACACACATTCCTCTCAATCCCACACACATTCCTCTCAATCCCACACACATCCCTCTCAATCCCACAGACACACACATACCCCTCAATCCCACATACACACACATCCCTCTCAATCCCACACACACATCCCTCTCAATCCCACAGACAGACATCCCTCTCAATCCCACACACACACATCCCTCTCAATCCCCCACACACACATCCCTCTCAATCCCACAGACACACATCCCTCTCAATCCCACAGACAGACATCCCTCAGTCCCCCACACACACATCCCTCTCAATCCCACACACACACATCCCTCTCAATCCCACACACACACATCCCTCTCAATCCCCCACACACACATCCCTCTCAATCCCACACACACACATCCCTCTCAATCCCACACACACACATCCCTCTCAATCCCACACACACACATCCCTCTCAATCCCACACACACACACATCCCTCTCAATCCCACACACACACATCCCTCTCAATCCCACACACACACATCCCTCTCAATCCCACACACACACACATCCCTCTCAATCCCACACACACACACATCCCTCTCAATCCCACACACACATCCCTCTCAGTCCCACAGACACACACGTCCCTCTCAATCCCACAGACACACACATCCCTCTCAATCCCAGACACACACACTCCTCTCAATCCCACACACATCCCTCTCAATCCCACACACACATCCCTCTCAATCCCACAGACACACATTCCTCTCAATCCCACACACACATCCCTCTCAATCCCACACACACATTCCTCTCAATCCCACACACACATCCCTCTCAATCCCACAGACACACACATCCCTCTCAATCCCACACACACACATCCCTCTCAATCCCACACACACATCCCTCTCAATCCCACACACACATCCCTCTCAATCCCCCCACACACACACATCCCTCTCAATCCCACACACCCACATCCCTCTCAATCCCACACACACATCCCTCTCAATCCCAGACACACACATACCCCTCAATCCCACACACACACATCCCTCTCAATCCCACAGACACACACACATTCCTCTCAATCCCAGACACACACATACCCCTCAATCCCACACACACACATTCCTCTCAATCCCACACACACACATCCCTCTCAATCCCATACACACACATTCCTCTCAATCCCACACGCACATCCCTCTCAATCCCACACACACATAATTTCTCTCAATCCCACACACACATTCCTCTCAATCCCACACACATTCCTCTCAATCCCACACATTCCTCTCAATCCCACACACATCCCTCTCAATCCCACACACATCCCTCTCAATCCCACAGACACACACATACCCCTCAATCCCACACACACACACATCCCTCTCAATCCCACACACACACATCCCTCTCAATCCCCCACACACACACATCCCTCTCAATCCCACACACACATCCCTCTCAGTCCCACAGACACACACGTCCCTCTCAATCCCACAGACACACATTCCTCTCAATCCCAGACACACACATACCCCTCAATCCCACACACACACATCCCTCTCAATCCCACAGACACACACACATTCCTCTCAATCCCAGACACACACATACCCCTCAATCCCACACACACACATTCCTCTCAATCCCACACACACATCCCTCTCAATCCCAGACACACACATACCCCTCAATCCCACACACACACATCCCTCTCAATCCCACAGACACACACACATCCCTCTCAATCCCATACACACACATCCCTCTCAATCCCACACACACATAATTCCTCTCAATCCCACACACATCCCTCTCAATCCCACAGACAGACATCCCTCTCAATCCCACAGACAGACATCCCTCAGTCCCCCACACACACATCCCTCTCAATCCCACACACACACATCCCTCTCAATCCCCCACACACACACACATCCCTCTCAATCCCACACACACATCCCTCTCAGTCCCACAGACACACACATCCCTCTCAATCCCACACACACACACTCCTCTCAATCCCACACACACATCCCTCTCAATCCCACACACACACACATCCCTCTCAATCCCATACACACACATTCCTCTCAATCCCACACGCACATCCCTCTCAATCCCACACACACACAATTTCTCTCAATCCCACACACACACAATTTCTCTCAATCCCACACACACATTCCTCTCAATCCCACACACACACAATTTCTCTCAATCCCACACACACATTCCTCTCAATCCCACACACACATTCCTCTCAATCCCACACACATTCCTCTCAATCCCACACACATCCCTCTCAATCCCACAGACACACACATACCCCTCAATCCCACACACACACACATCCCTCTCAATCCCACACACACATCCCTCTCAATCCCACAGACAGACATCCCTCTCAATCCCACACACACACATCCCTCTCAATCCCCCACACACACATCCCTCTCAATCCCACAGACACACATCCCTCTCAATCCCACAGACAGACATCCCTCAGTCCCCCACACACACATCCCTCTCAATCCCACACACACACATCCCTCTCAATCCCACACACACACATCCCTCTCAATCCCCCACACACACATCCCTCTCAATCCCACACACACACATCCCTCTCAATCCCACACACACACATCCCTCTCAATCCCACACACACACATCCCTCTCAATCCCACACACACACACATCCCTCTCAATCCCACACACACACATCCCTCTCAATCCCACACACACACATCCCTCTCAATCCCACACACACACACATCCCTCTCAATCCCACACACACACACATCCCTCTCAATCCCACACACACATCCCTCTCAGTCCCACAGACACACACGTCCCTCTCAATCCCACAGACACACACATCCCTCTCAATCCCAGACACACACACTCCTCTCAATCCCACACACATCCCTCTCAATCCCACACACACATCCCTCTCAATCCCACAGACACACATTCCTCTCAATCCCACACACACATCCCTCTCAATCCCACACACACATTCCTCTCAATCCCACACACACATCCCTCTCAATCCCACAGACACACACATCCCTCTCAATCCCACACACACACATCCCTCTCAATCCCACACACACATCCCTCTCAATCCCACACACACATCCCTCTCAATCCCACACACACACACTCCTCTCAATCCCACACACACATCCCTCTCAATCCCCCACACACACACATCCCTCTCAATCCCACACACCCACATCCCTCTCAATCCCACACACACATCCCTCTCAATCCCAGACACACACATACCCCTCAATCCCACACACACACATCCCTCTCAATCCCACAGACACACACACATTCCTCTCAATCCCAGACACACACATACCCCTCAATCCCACACACACACATTCCTCTCAATCCCACACACACACATCCCTCTCAATCCCATACACACACATTCCTCTCAATCCCACACGCACATCCCTCTCAATCCCACACACACATAATTTCTCTCAATCCCACACACACATTCCTCTCAATCCCACACACATTCCTCTCAATCCCACACATTCCTCTCAATCCCACACACATCCCTCTCAATCCCACACACATCCCTCTCAATCCCACAGACACACACATACCCCTCAATCCCACACACACACACATCCCTCTCAATCCCACACACACACATCCCTCTCAATCCCCCACACACACACATCCCTCTCAATCCCACACACACATCCCTCTCAGTCCCACAGACACACACGTCCCTCTCAATCCCACAGACACACATTCCTCTCAATCCCAGACACACACATACCCCTCAATCCCACACACACACATCCCTCTCAATCCCACAGACACACACACATTCCTCTCAATCCCAGACACACACATACCCCTCAATCCCACACACACACATTCCTCTCAATCCCACACACACACATCCCTCTCAATCCCATACACACACATTCCTCTCAATCCCACACGCACATCCCTCTCAATCCCACACACACATAATTTCTCTCAATCCCACACACACATTCCTCTCAATCCCACACACATTCCTCTCAATCCCACACATTCCTCTCAATCCCACACACATCCCTCTCAATCCCACACACATCCCTCTCAATCCCACAGACACACACATACCCCTCAATCCCACACACACACACATCCCTCTCAATCCCACACACACACATCCCTCTCAATCCCACAGACAGACATCCCTCAGTCCCCCACACACACATCCCTCTCAATCCCACAGACACACATCCCTCTCAATCCCACAGACAGACATCCCTCTCAATCCCACAGACAGACATCCCTCAGTCCCCCACACACACATCCCTCTCAATCCCACACACACACATCCCTCTCAATCCCCCACACACACACACATCCCTCTCAATCCCACACACACATCCCTCTCAGTCCCACAGACACACACATCCCTCTCAATCCCAGACACACACACTCCTCTCAATCCCACACACACATCCCTCTCAATCCCACACACACACACATCCTTCTCAATCCCACACGCACATCCCTCTCAATCCCACACACACACAATTTCTCTCAATCCCACACACACATTCCTCTCAATCCCACACACACATTCCTCTCAATCCCACACACATTCCTCTCAATCCCACACACATCCCTCTCAATCCCACAGACACACACATACCCCTCAATCCCACATACACACACATCCCTCTCAATCCCACACACACATCCCTCTCAATCCCACAGACAGACATCCCTCTCAATCCCACACACACATCCCTCTCAATCCCCCACACACACATCCCTCTCAATCCCACAGACACACATCCCTCTCAATCCCACAGACAGACATCCCTCAGTCCCCCACACACACATCCCTCTCAATCCCACACACACACATCCCTCTCAATCCCACACACACACATCCCTCTCAATCCCCCACACACACATCCCTCTCAATCCCACACACACACATCCCTCTCAATCCCACACACACACATCCCTCTCAATCCCACACACACACATCCCTCTCAATCCCACACACACACACATCCCTCTCAATCCCACACACACACATCCCTCTCAATCCCACACACACACATCCCTCTCAATCCCACACACACACACATCCCTCTCAATCCCACACACACACACATCCCTCTCAATCCCACACACACATCCCTCTCAGTCCCACAGACACACACGTCCCTCTCAATCCCACAGACACACACATCCCTCTCAATCCCAGACACACACACTCCTCTCAATCCCACACACATCCCTCTCAATCCCACACACACATCCCTCTCAATCCCACAGACACACATTCCTCTCAATCCCACACACACATCCCTCTCAATCCCACACACACATTCCTCTCAATCCCACACACACATCCCTCTCAATCCCACAGACACACACATCCCTCTCAATCCCACACACACACATCCCTCTCAATCCCACACACACATCCCTCTCAATCCCACACACACATCCCTCTCAATCCCACACACACACACTCCTCTCAATCCCACACACACATCCCTCTCAATCCCCCACACACACACATCCCTCTCAATCCCACACACCCACATCCCTCTCAATCCCACACACACATCCCTCTCAATCCCCCCCACACACACCCCTCTCAATCCCCCCCCCCCCCACACACCCCTCTCAATCCCACACACACATCCCTCTCAATCCCCCCCACACACACCCCTCTCAATCCCACATATACACATCCCTCTCAATCCCACTCACACTCTCCACAATGCCAGATTGCTGCAGAGAGAGGCAGCAGATGGTGACACATAACCAGCCCAGGGAACGGGAGAGTAAAGGAAACGTGCTGCCCTCACACACCTCTCCTGTAATTGGGTTTGGCACCATGAATCAACAGTCTGGCTCGTGGTGATGCAGAAAGGCCGAGGAGGAGGAGAAGGAGGAAGGAATGAATGCGGAAACCCTCCAACCTTACTGAACCCAGTTTCTCAGAGGCTTCGACAGGTAGCATCAACTTGGGGGGAGAACAGATCATTATCTGTTGGATTTGTGGGCGGCATGGTGCGCAGTGGTTAGCATTGCTGCCTCCCTGCACCGAGGACCTGGGTTCGATCCGCACCGGGTCACTGTCTGTGTGGAGTTTGCATATTCTCCCCGTGTTTGTGTGGGTCTCACCCCCACAACCCAAAGATATGCAGGGTGAATGGATAGGCCGCGCTAAATTGCCCCTTAATTGGAAAAAAGAATTGGGTACTCTCAATTTAAAAAAATATCTGTTGGATTTCATTGATTGTCCACTCCACAGAAATCACCATGCCAATTATTTTACTGATGGTCATGAGGATTAGTTAACCCTTTGACAGAGTGACTCTTTCTCAGGTCAGGAATATGGAGTTTCACAGTTTAAACAGCTTCATGTGGACAAGCAGAGAGTGTGACAGGAATTACACAGCCTAAACGATCCTGGTGTTAGCAGTGGTAGCCCATCCCAAACACAGTGTCGACACACATCAGCATACTCACACAGCAGTCCGTCCAGAATATGTGCAGGAAGGGGAAGGTCAGAAGGGCTCGGTTTCCCTCCTTGGGTATCAGCTCTTCTTTAAATTGAACAAAATTAGCTTCAAGGTGGATCATCTTGGGTGGTCTCCCGTAGGACCTGGAACACAGGTGGGGAAAATGATATGGAAAATTCTGCTGCCAATCCCTCCAGCCAGCTGTGAGATGCCACCCCTGGTCGCTCAGCCGAGAACTGCCAGATGGTCGCAAGCAATGGACACGGAGCCCAGAGCATCTCCCCTCATGAGCCATGGACAGGGGGCCCAGGCTGTCTAGAACTAGGGAACACAATTTAAAAATAAAGGGTCTCCCATTTAGGAGATCAGGAACATTGTTTTCTGCCAGGCGGTCTTCACTCTGCAATTTCTCTCTCCAGGCAACACTGGAGGTTGGGTCACTGAATTTAGTCAAGACAGATTTCTGATCCACAAAGGAACAGGCAGGAAAATGGAATTTTCAGCCATGATCTCTCTCATGATCAGAAGACATAAAGGAGAGAGCGTGCAAACGTAACACAGTCACTCAAGGTCAGAATCGATGCTGGGTGCCTGGCCCATGAGGCAGCAGTGCTGCCCACTGTGCCCCCCTCCCCCCCATGAGGCAGCAGTGCTGCCCACTGTGCCCCCCCCATGAGGCAGCAGTGCTGCCCACTGTGCCCCCCCCATGAGGCAGCAGTGCTGCCCACTGTGCCCCCCCTCCCACCATGAGGCAGCAGTGCTGCCCACTGTGCCCCCCCTCCCCCCCATGAGGCAGCAGTGCTGCCCACTGTGCCCCCCATGAGGCAGCAGTGCTGCCCACTGTGCCCCCCCATGAGGCGGCAGTGCTGCCCACTGTGCCCCCCCTCCCCCCATGAGGCAGCAGTGCTGCCCACTGTGCCCCCCTCCCCCCCATGAGGCAGCAGTGCTGCCCACTGTGCCCCCCATGAGGCAGCAGTGCTGCCCACTGTGCCCCCCCTCCCACCATGAGGCAGCAGTGCTGCCCACTGTGCCCCCCCTCCCCCCCATGAGGCAGCAGTGCTGCCCACTGTGCCCCCCATGAGGCAGCAGTGCTGCCCACTGTGCCCCCCCATGAGGCGGCAGTGCTGCCCACTGTGCCCCCCCTCCCCCCATGAGGCAGCAGTGCTGCCCACTGTGCCCCCCCTCCCCCCCATGAGGCAGCAGTGCTGCCCACTGTGCCCCCCATGAGGCAGCAGTGCTGCCCACTGTGCCCCCCCCATGAGGCAGCAGTGCTGCCCACTGTGCCCCCCCCTCCCCCCATGAGGCAGCAGTGCTGCCCACTGTGCCCCCCCTCCCCCAATGTCTCCCTTGTATTATAATAATACAATTATTATTTTAAACATGGACAAATGGTGAGACTGAAAAAATGGTTGCCAATAACCACATGATGGTAATTCTGGAAGTTTCTGAACAGTTTAAAAATGCACAAAGGCCAACACATCAAACCCCTGGAATGTGACACTCCTCCCATTGTCGAAACATTCCAGCCGAGCCAACAGGTTGGATAGCAGGCAGGATGTCTGCAGCATCCAGCACTGTACAAAGCCAGAGCTATGGGGACTCATCTCCAGCATTGCCACAATGTTCCCTGCTCAAAGCACAATGGGGTTTAACATGGGGCCTCATTAGCTGAATAGCTGGACCCCATCCTGACTGGGACAGAGCGCGGAGCGGGCGAGAAAGGAGCTCGGTGCTGGCCCTGCTGCTTCCCAATAATCAAACAGATTTGGAAAATAAATCAAGTATCACATTATCAGGTACCAGTTAAGTGATTGGTTGGTGAGTATTTTACTTGTTTTGCTCATTTATCTTAAAAACATTGCGACAATTTATTGATAACAAAGGTTTTCTTCATAATAGCAGCAGTAAAGCTCATTGAAGGCTGCAGAGTTTATTAATTAATGTAAAAAAAGATAAATAATTCAAACTAAAATAAATACCTAAAAAACAAGTCTGTGTAATTCAGAACCATCTCATTTTTAGTACGGCTTTAATGAGCACAGTACATTGTAATATCTGCAACAATTATTCTAAGTTCATTAAGAAAGTAATTAAAACTACTACTGGGCGGCTAACATAGCCATGATAAGGAAATGGATGGTGGGTACGGGGTCGGTTTGGGAGCGGGTGGAGGCTGCTTCGTGCAGGGGCACCAGCTTGGCAGCCCTGGTCACGGCTCCACTGCCGCTCCCGCCGGCCAGGTACTCTACCAGCCCGATAGTGGTGGCGGCTTTGCAGATTTGGGGCCAATGGAGGAAGCATGCGGAGGAAGTTGGAGCGTCGGCCTGGTCCCCAATATGTGACAACCACCAATTTGTCCCGGGGAAGACGGATGGCGGGTTTCGAGCGTGGCGGAGGTGGGAAGGATGGGTGACTTGTTCCTGGAAGGGAGCTTCGCGAACATGAGGGCGCTGGAGGAGAAGTTCGGGCTGGCGAGGGGGAATTACTTTCGGTACTTGCATGTGCGGGATTTCATACATAGACAGGTCCTGTCCTTTCCACACATTCCACCAAGGGGGTTCCAGGTCAGGGTAGTTTCCAGGGATGAGGTAGGAGAGGGGAGAGTCTCGGATATTTATAAGGAGCTCATGGGAGCGGAGGACACAGGGACTGAGGAACTGAAACTTAAGTGGGAGGAGGAGCTTGGTGGGGAGTTGGAGGGAGGCGTATGGGTAGACGCTCTGAGGAGGGTAAATGCAACCGCAATATGTGCCAGGCTCGGCTTGATTCAGTTCAAGGTAGTTCACCGGGCCCACACGACGGTGGCCTGGACGAGCAAATTCTTTGGGCTGGAGGACAAATGCGCTAGATGTGGGGGAGGACCAGCGAACCATGTCCACATGTTCTGGGCGTGTCCAAAACTCAGGGCACACAGGCAGGGATTTGCGGACGTCATATCCCGGGTACTGAAAACAAGGGTGGCGATGAGTCCAGAGGTGGCGATTTTTGGGGTGTCGGAAGACCCGGGAGTCCAGGAGGGGATAGAGGCCGACGTTGTGGCCTTTGCTTCCCTGATAGCCCGGCGACAAATACTGTTGGCCTGGAGGGACTCAAAGCCCCCAAAGACCGAAGTATGGCTGTCGGACATTGGTATCTGCACACTAATGTATATTTTGTTACTGTTCACAATGCCAAAAATACCTCAATAAAATTGTCTGTTTAAAAAAAAAAGAAAGTAATTAAAGTAAATTAATTAAATAGCATAAGGAACAATGGTCAGACAGGTGTTATGTTGCTGCTGTGGAACGTGGGAATGTCCGGACGCCAAGGCCAAAACAAACACATCTGTAAACAGCTCGAGGAATTGCGGATCAGGAATGTAGACGCCGAACTGCAGACACTGCGGAATAGAAGGGACAAGGAGAAATAGCTGGGCACTTTGATCCTGAAGAAGGTCACACCTGTCTAATCTGTTTTGTCAGTGGTGAGGGAGGAGGAGGAGGATGTGATTGTGAGTGAGGCAGACCAGACAGGAGTGGAGGAAAGCGAGGCCAGCAAGGTGGATAAGCCAGGCTGGCCATGGTACAGAAACTGTTCAAGTGGGGGAAGCAAACAGGAACAAAGTGATAACAGTGAGTGTAAGAGTCCTTCCCATTCCTTCTTGTCTATTCCCCACCAATTCCCTTGTTTTCCTTTCTTTTATTCTTTACCGTTACATTTTGATCCATGGATGATTTATGGAGCTGTGTCTTTAAGGCAGGCTACCACTTTAATTCAAGCAGAAGAAAGCATTGGCCTGGTGCCTTTATTTCATACAGCAGGTTCCAGAAGGCGGTGATATTTTAGACTGCCGATTGGAGATTGGCTGGTCTCAGTGATGACTCAGTTTGATTGATTTGGCTGATGGTCAATGAATTGGCCGAAAAGGATGTGTTCTGTCCTGTAACAGGTGGTGACTGGATATTATTCCACTGGAATGTTTTTCAGAGCCGCATGGTTCACTTTTGATTCTTCAGCTTGGATGGAGGGTTCAAATTATTTCTCTCCCAAAATATCCAGCTGAACCGTCTCCATAAGGCCACTGTGGGGGCTGACTCTTCCCCTCTCTCTCTACTCAGGCCACTGTGGGGGCTGACTCTTCCCCTCTCTCTCTCTCTCCATAAGGCCACTGTGGGGGCTGACTCTTCCCCTCTCTCTCTCTCTCTCTCTCTCCATAAGGCCACTGTGGGGGCTGACTCTTCCCCTCTCTCTCTCTCTCTCTCCATAAGGCCACTGTGGGGGCTGACTCTTCCCCTCTCTCTCTCTCCATCAGGCCACTGTGGGGACTGACTCTTCCCCTCTCTCTCTCTCCATCAGGCCACTGTGGGGGCTGACTCTTCCCCTCTCTCTCTCTCTCTCTCTCTCTCCATAAGGCCACTGTGGGGACTGACTCTTCCCCTCTCTCTCTCTCTCTCTCCATCAGGCCACTGTGAGGGCTGACTCTTCCCCTCTCTCTCTCTCTCTCTCCATAGGCCACTGTGGGGACTGACTCTTAGAACATAGAACATAGAACAGTACAGCACAGAACAGGCCCTTCGGCCCTCAATGTTGTGCCGAGCCATGATCACCCTACTCAAACCCACCCTATACCCGTAACCCAACAACCCCCCCCCTTAACCTTACTTTAATTAGGACACTACGGGCAATTTAGCATGGCCAATCCACCTAACCCGCACATCTTTGGACTGTGGGAGGAAACCGGAGCACCCGGAGGAAACCCACGCACACAGGGGGAGGACGTGCAGACTCCACACAGACAGTGACCCAGCCGGGAATCGAACCTGGGACCCTGGAGCTGTGAAGCATTTATGCTAACCACCATGCTACCCTGCTGCCTCTTCCCCTCTCTCCATAAGGCCACTGTGGGGGCTGACTCTTCCCCTCTCTCTCTCTCTCTCTCTCCATCAGGCCACTGTGGGGGCTGACTCTTCCCCTCTCTCTCTCTCTCTCTCTCTCCATCAGGCCACTGTGGGGGCTGACTCTTCCCCTCTCTCTCTCTCTCTCTCTCCATCAGGCCACTGTGAGGACTGACTCTTCCTCTCTCTCTCCATAAGGCCACAGTGGGGGCTGACTCTTCCCCTCACTCTCTCTCCATCAGGCCACTGTGGGGGCTGACTCTTCCCCTCTCTCTCTCTCTCTCTCTCTCCATCAGGCCACTGTGAGGACTGACTCTTCCTCTCTCTCTCTCTCTCTCTCTCCATCAGGCCACTGTGGGGACTGACTCTTCCCCTCTCTCTCTCTCTCTCCATAAGACCACTGTGAGGACTGACTCTTCCCCCCTCTCTCTCTCCATCAGGCCACTGTGAGGGCTGACTCTTCCCCTCTCTCTCTCTCCATCAGGCCACTGTGGGGACTGACTCTTCCCCTCTCTCTCTCTCCATCAGGCCACTGTGGGGACTGACTCTTCCCCTCTCTCTCTCTCCATCAGGCCACTGTGGGGACTGACTCTTCCCCTCTCTCTCTCCATAAGGCCACTGTGGGGCTGACTCTTCCCCCCTCTCTCTCTCCCCATAAGGCCACTGTGGGGGCTGACCCTTCCCCTCTCTCTCTCTCCATCAGGCCACTGTGAGGGCTGACTCTTCCCCTCTCTCTCTCCATCAGGCCACTGTGGGGACTGACTCTTCCCCTCTCTCTCTCTCTCCATCAGGCCGCTGTGAGGGCTGACGCTTCCCCTCTCTCTCTCTCTCCATCAGGCCACTGTGAGGGCTGACTCTTCCCCTCTCTCTCTCTCTCTCTCCCTCTCCATCAGGCCGCTGTGAGGGCTGACTCTTCCCCTCTCTCTCTCTCTCCATCAGGCCACTGTGAGGGCTGACTCTTCCCCTCTCTCTCTCCACATAGGGCCACTGTGAGGACTGACTCTTCCCCTCTCTCTCTCTCCATAAGGCCACTGTGGGGACTGACTCTCCCCTCTCTCTCTCTCTCTCTCTCTCCCCATCAGGCCACTGTGAGGGCTGACTCTTCCCCTCTCTCTCTCTCCACATAGGGCCACTGTGAGGACTGACTCTTCCCCTCTTTCTCTCTCTCTCTCTCTCTCTCCCCATCAGGCCACTGTGAGGGCTGACTCTTCCCCTCTCTCTCTCTCTCTCTCTCCCCATCAGGCCACTGTGAGGGCTGACTCTTCCCCTCTCTCTCTCTCCATCAGGCCACTGTGGGGACTGACTCTTCCCCTCTCTCTCTCTCCATCAGGCCGCTGTGAGGGCTGACTCTTCCCCTCTCTCTCTCTCTCTCTCTCTCTCTCTCTCCCTCCCTCTCCATCAGGCCGCTGTGAGGGCTGACTCTTCCCCTCTCTCTCTCTCTCTCTCTCTCTCTCCATCAGGCCACTGTGAGGGCTGACTCTTCCCCTCTCTCTCTCCACATAGGGCCACTGTGAGGACTGACTCTTCCCCTCTCTCTCTCTCTCCATAAGGCCACTGTGGGGACTGACTCTTCCCCTCTCTCTCTCTCTCCCCATCAGGCCACTGTGAGGGCTGACTCTTCCCCTCTCTCTCTCCACATAGGGCCACTGTGGGGACTGACTCTTCCCCTCTCTCTCTCTCCATAAGGCCACTGTGGGGGCTGACTCTTCCCCTCTCTCTCTCTCTCCACATAGGGCCACTGTGAGGACTGACTCTTCCCCTCTCTCTCTCTCTCTCTCCATAAGGCCACTGTGAGGACTGACTCTTCCCCTCTCTCTCTCTCTCCATAAGGCCACTGTGAGGGCTGACTCTTCCCCTCTCTCTCTCTCCAGAAGGCCACTGTGGGGACTGACTCTTCCCCTCTCTCTCTCTCCCCATCAGGCCACTGTGAGGGCTGACTCTTCCCCCCTCTCTCTCTCCATAAGGCCACTGTGAGGGCTGACTCTTCCCCTCTCTCTCTCTCTCTCCCTCTCTCCATCAGGCCACTGTGGGGGCTGACTCTTCCCCTCTCTCTCTCTCTCCATAAGGCCACTGTGAGGACTGACTCTTCCCCTCTCTCTCTCTCCATCAGGCCACTGTGAGGACTGACTCTTCCCCTCTCTCTCTCTCTCCATAAGGCCACTGTGAGGACTGACTCTTCCCCTCTCTCTCTCTCTCTCTCTCTCTCTCTCCACATAGGGCCACTGTGAGGACTGACTCTTCCCCTCTCTCTCTCTCTCCATCAGGCCACTGTGGGGACTGACTCTTCCCCTCTCTCTCTCTCCATAAGGCCACTGTGAGGGCTGACTCTTCCCCTCTCTCTCTCTCCATAGGGCCACTGTGGGGGCTGACTCTTCCCCTCTCTCTCTCTCCATCAGGCCACTGTGAGGGCTGACTCTTCCCCTCTCTCTCTCCATAGGGCCACTGTGGGGCTGACTCTTCCCCTCTCTCTCTCTCCATAAGGCCACTGTGAGGGCTGACTCTTCCCCTCTCTCTCTCTCCATCAGGCCGCTATGGGGGCTGACTCTTCCCCTCTCTCTCTCTCCATAAGGCCACTGTGAGGGCTGACTCTTCCCCTCTCTCTCTCTCTCTCTCTCTCCCCATCAGGCCACTGTGAGGGCTGACTCTTCCCCTCTCTCTCTCTCTCTCTCTCTCCATAAGGCCACTGTGAGGGCTGACTCTTCCCCTCTCTCTCTCCATCAGGCCACTGTGGGGACTGACTCTTCCCCTCTCTCTCTCTCCATCAGGCCACTGTGGGGGCTGACTCTTCCCCTCTCTCTCTCTCTCTCTCTCTCCATAAGGCCACTGTGGGGGCTGACTCTTCCCCTCTCTCTCTCTCTCTCTCTCTCTCTCTCCATCAGGCCACTGTGGGGGCTGACTCTTCCCCTCTCTCTCTCTCCATCAGGCCACTGTGAGGGCTGACTCTTCCCCTCTCTCTCAAGCAAGACTGGGTGTCATTGTCTTGAGACTGCAAAGACCTGAGGTCAAACGCTGATCTGAAGGCAGGATTTGATGTTGAATAAAGTGTCTCAAGAAAGAAATAGGGCTGAGTGTGAGCCTCGAGTTGAGGGTCCAGCTTGAAAAGAACTAAAACGTGGCTCTGCAGAAGGTTTGCCGACTGTAAATACCGTATTGAATGGATAACAATGCCGAGAAGACCAGCCGTAACCAGAGGCTTTCATCAGCCAGTGTGCTGGGAGGAAAGCTTGCTACAGAACCGCCATTGGAAGCAATCTGTTACCTCTACCCTTATTATTTTCCCCCCTCCCCTGTATTTGTGTCTTGTGTCCATGGGGAGTGGGTGGGACAGGGGGTAATAGGTTAGCTCGGTTATTGTCCAGTTGTAATTACTGCATATTGATAGACAGAGGGATCTGGGTGTACAGGTACACAGGTCACACAACAACGTTGGCCGAGTCGCACGGGTATGTATTGCGTACCTTCAAACAACTGCGCAACCTCAAACAGACCATTGTTTGCAGCAAACTATCCAGCCTTCAGAACAGCAACTACAACACCACACAACCCTGCCATGGCAATCTCTGCAAGACGTGCCAGATCATCGACATGGATACCACCATTACACACGGGAACACCACCCACCAGGTACGCGGTACATACTCATGCGACCCGGACAACGTTGTCTACCTCATACGCTGCAGGAAAGGATGTCCCGAGGTGTGGTACATTGGCGAGACCATGCAGACACTGCGACAACGGATGAACGGACATTGTGTGACAATTGCCAGGCAGGAATGTTCCCTTCCAGTCGGGGAACACTTCAGCAGTCAAGGGCATTCAGCCTCTGATCTCCGGGTAAGCGTTCTCCAAGGAAGTCTTTAGGATGCGCGACAACGCAGAATTGCCGAGCAGAAACTTATAGCCAAGTTCCACACGCACGGGTACAGCCTCACCCGGGACCTTGGATTCATCTCGCACCATCCATCTGGCCTGGGCTTGTGAAATCCTACCAACTGTCCTGGCTTGAGACAATTCACACCTCTTTAACCTGGGGTTACCCCTATCTCTGGATCTGTAAAGATTTAATTACCTGCAAATGCTCGCATTCAAAGTGTCGTCATGTTTCTTTGACTTTGTCTATATGTTTCTGGAACATACCTCTTCATTCTCCTGAGGAAGGAGCAGTGCTCCGAAAGCTAGTGTTTGAAACAAACCTGTTGGACTTTAACCTGGTGCTGTAAGACTTCTTACTGTGCTCACCCCAGTCCAACGCCGGCATCTCCACAACAGGTTTATTCTGAGGATTGATCACCTCTCCATCAACACCTCCCAGTGCCACCTGCATCCCCTCTATTTATATGGTGCTGTCTATTTAAACATCAAGTGAAATTTATGAGAAATAAAAACACTTAAAACACTAACCCTAACTCAAATGCTGGGCAACTGAACTCTTTCCTAACATGGTGCCATTAGCGCTAGAGGACAAAAGTGCCTCTGAAGGCATTGCCTATCTCATCAGTGCACAGTCCTCACTCAGGCAGTGAGGTAACTGCCTTAAGACATTCTTGAAAAAGCAATAGTGACTGATCTCTGCTGGGATCGGTCATTCTGCATGGTGTGCACTGGGCAAAAGAGATTCCAATTCTGTCCTGACCAAGATCGAGTCATTTTGGAATGTACATTTCCAAGAAATAATAGGAAAAAGCTTCCAGTGGTAACTTTTCTGTTATTTGCTGTGGCCGCCGTTTGCGAGGTTGAAGCAGGACAAAGGATACCTTTGGGGTGGCACGGTGGTTAGCACTACTGCCTCAGCGCCAGGTTCCCAGGTTCGATCCCGGTCTCGGGTGACTGTCTGTGCGGAATCTGCACGTTCTCCCTGTGTCTAGTGGGTTTCGTCCGGGTGCTCCGGTTTCCTCCCACAGTCCAAAGATGCTCAAGTTAGGTAGATTGGTGAGGCTAAATTGCCCCTAGTGCCCAGGAATGTGCAAGTTTGGTTATGGGATTGCAGGGATAGGGCAGGCAATGGGCCGAGTGGCCTCCTTGTGCACTGTATGATTTAGGAAACAGACCATCCCACCGCGGTGGAGAGGGGGAATGGTAATGGCACCAACAGGCCACTGGCAGTCTGTGCGGCAAAGGAAGCCGCTAGCTGTTACAGGCAAATGGTTAATGGCTATGGGAACCAGTCTGGAATTGTACAGCCTAACCCCAGCCAGCAAATATTTCGAGGTAGAGAATAAAAAACTCCAGAGTCGGTACCTTCTCCATTCCATTGGCTCCCGTGGAAGTTGCTGCATGAGTATAGAATAAACCGAGGAAAATATAACCTGATCGCCCGCACCTGGAGAGAGAGAAAAAACACGGATGGAGTTAAAGCCAAATACTGCAGGAAATCGGAAATAAAAACTGAAAAAAAAGATGCTGCAGCAACTCATCAGGTGTGGCAGCATCTGTGAAGACAGAAGACGGAAACTCTTCTGCAGAGGAAACCGAATCTCTGAAGAAACGCCTGTTAACTCAGTTTCTCTTTCCAAGGATAGAATCCTGGGTCACAATCTCCGCTAGTCAGACACCTCACCATAGAATTTACAGTGCAGAAATTAGGCCATTTGGCCCATCGAGTCTGTGACGGCCCTTGGAAAGGACACACTACCTAAGCCCATGCCCTCCACCCGAACCCCGTAACCCACCCAACCTTTTTTTGGACACTAAGGGCAATTTATCACGGCCAATCCACTTAACCTGCACATCTTTGGACTGTGGGAGGAAACCGGAGCACCCGGAGGAAACCCACGCAGACACGGGGAGAAGATGCAGACTCCACATAGACAGTTCCCAAGCCGGGAATCGAACCTGGGACCCTGGAGCTGTGAAGCAACAGTGCTAACCACTGTGCTACCGTGCCGCCCACCAGCCAGCAGGTAAAGCCTGTGTCCCCTGGTCGAGTGAATTTGCACGTTGATGCAACAGTCAAGCAAGTCCAACAATGTCTCTACTTCTGATGGGGGCTAAATAAATTTGGCATGTCTGCATCGACTCTCACAAACTTCTACAGATGTGCCACAGAGAGCATCCTATCCGGCTGCATCACAGCCTGGTATGGCAACTGATCGGCCCAAGATCACAAGAAACTTCAGAGTGTGGTGAACTCAGCCCAACGCATCACACAAGCTTGCTACCCCCACATTGATTCTGTCTACACCTCCCGCTGCCTCAGGAAGGCAGACAGCATTATCAGAGACCCCTCCCACCCAGGCTTTGCCTCTTCCAGACCCTTCCATCAGGCAGAAGGTACAGAAGTCTGAAGACCCGCACATCCAGACATAGGAACAGCTTCTTCCCCACAGCTACTAGACTCCTCAACGACTCCCCCTTGTAGCCACCTGGGGTGGCCACTGCCCAACACAAAATGGAAGATTGCAAGGAATACAGGGAAAATGGACATGTTGGAAAGCAAGCAGCTTGCAAGGCGATTGTATATTGGGACAACTGCAGAAACCAGTTTTGACTGTTGCAGAAACCAGACAGCACTGTGAAAAGAAACCAGTTAACATACTAATGAGGCGATACCGGGCGAGTCCCCAGATACAATAGAAACAAGTTAAACACAGATCGATACATTCTATGGAAGGTCAGACCCTGTGGCGCCAGAGGAGCCCAAAACAATAGGTCCCAAGAACAGCCCCAGTGACCGAGGAACTGCCCTATGATTGGGGGGTTCAAACATATCGATTGGGAAGAGACCCAATCGATTCCAAGCAGGTAAGGGAGTCCGCCCAAAGGGGCGCTGACCCCCTGGGACCTATAAAAGAAAGGTCCCTCACATGGTTCTGTCTCCTGTCTCCTACTCCAGCCGTCGAGCAGCAGCCACCAACAAGTGAGTGCCTAACGACAACCGCTACCAGAAATAGGCACTCCTGACCCCCTTTTCAATTGATAACAATCTGAAGTCTGCAGACCAGAGCAGAGCAAGAGGCCTTGTTCCCTGACCCAGCAGTTCCTTTGAGATAAGTATTAGTTGCGGTAGGAGTAAGTTTAATCCTTTAGCGTGTGCATGGGTAGTTATTATAATTGTGTTATAATAAACTCTAGTTGTTTGGACTTACTAATTGGTGTACGGTTTTATTGCTTTGAACTTCACCTTGAAGCTTGTGGCGGTGTCTTAATGATACCTGGCAACTCCAGAGCTTAGAACAAGAAACAGAGCCAAATTGAGTGTTAAGCACACTCGCCCAGAACGAGCAACACCCTCGGACTGATCTGTTCCCTGTAAAAAAAACTATTCACAACGCCCTATGCTGCTCTTGCTCATGTATTTGCTTTGTTTGGCCCCTTGTTCCGCACTGTAACCAATCACTGTTTGTCAATGTACCATTCGTCAATGTTCTCTGACGATTATTCTTTTGTCTACTATGTACGTACTGTGTACGTTCCTCGGCCGCAGAAAAATACTTCTCACTGTACTTGGTACATGTGACAATAAATATCAATCAATCAAGAAATGTTACAGCACAGGAGGCAGACAATCAGCCCATCTTGTCCATACCAGCCCGAGGGGACCCAAGTGCCCTATCTAATCCCACCTTCCTGCACTCAGTCCATAGCCCTGGAGCTGAGAGCACTTAAGGTGCCGAACAGGTACATTTTAAATGAGTTTAGGGTCTCTGCCTCCACCACCAACCCAGGCAGCGGGTTCCAGATTCCCACTACCCTCTGTGTAAAAACATTCTTCTCCCTGTCCCCTCTACACCTCCTGCCACTTATCTTGAATCTATGTCCCCTGGTTCTAGAATTCTCTACCAAGGGAAACAATTTGATCCTGTCCACTGTATCTCTTCCCCTCATAATTTTGTTCACCTCAATTAAATCACCTCCCAACCTCCTTTGTTCAAAGGAAAATAACCCCAACCTCGCCAATCTCTCCGCGTAGCGACACTTTTCCAGCCTTGGCAACATTCTAGTAACCCTCCTCTGCCCTCTCTCCAGAGCAATAACGTCCTTCCTGTAATGTGGTGACCATAACTGCCCACAATACTCCAGTTGTGGCCTCACCAGTGTTTATACAATTCCAACATTATATCCTTGCTTTTAGATTTTATACCTCTGCCAATGAAGGAGAGCATTCCATATGCTTTCATTCTTTAAAATAAATTTAGTGTACCCAATTATTTTTTTTTCCCAATTAAGGGGCAATTTAGCGTGGCCAATCCACCTCACCTGAACATCTTTGGGTTGTGGGGGTGAAACCCACGCAGACACGGGGAGAATTTGCAAACTCCACACGGACGGTGACCCAGAGCCGGGAGTCGAACCCAGGTCCTCAGCGCCGCAGTCCCAGTGCTAACCACTGCGCCATATGCCACCCCATATGCTTTCTTAACAACCTTGTCTCCTTGAACTGCTGCCTTTAGGGACCGGTGTACTTATATTATTGTTATACACAGAGATCTCTCCCTTCATCTATCCCTCTTATATATTCCCATTTGTTGTGTATTCCCTAAAACTGTTTGACCTCCCTAAATACTGACCTCACACTTCTCTGCGTTAAATTCCATCTGCCACTTTACCGCCCACTCCACCAATCCATCTATATCATTTTGGAGATTATAGCTATCCTCTAGATCTTGGGTCTCACCCCACAACCCAAAGATGTGCAGAGTAGGTGAATTGGCCACGCTAAATTGTACCTTAATTGGAAAAAAAGATTTGGGGTGGGAAGGGGGGCACTGTGCTCGGTGAGCAGATGAGGTAAAGAGAAGGGTGAGGATTTGAAAGGAGGCATCATGATGTGGACTGCGGGCTGTGAGAAGTGGGTTCCGGGCTCCCAGCTGTGGGATGCGGGATGCGAGCTGTGGGTTGCGGGCTGCGAGCTGTGGGATGCAGGCTGCTAGCTGTGGGCTGCGAGCTGTGGGTTGCGGGCAGCGAGCTGTGGGTTGCGGGCTGCGAGCTGTGGGTTGCGGGCTGCGAGCTGTGGGCTGCGAGCTGTAGGATGCGGGCTGCGAGCTGTGGGTTGCGGGATGCGAGCTGTGGGATGCGGGATGAGAGCTGTGGGTTGTGGGATGCGAGCTGTGGGATGCGGGATGCGAGCTGTGGGTTGCGGGCTGCGAGCTGTGGGTTGCGGGATGAGAGCTGTGGGTTGTGGGATGCGAGCTGCGGGATGCGAGCTGTGGGTTGCGAGCTGCGAGCTGTGGGTTGCGGGATGCGAGCTGTGGGTTGCGGGATGCGAGCTGTGGGTTGTGGGATGCGAGCTGTGGGATGCGAGCTGTGGGATGCGGGATGCGAGCTGTGGGTTGCGAGCTGTGGGTTGCGGGATGCGAGCTGTGGGTTGTGGGATGCGAGCTGTGGGATGAGAGCTGTGGGTTGTGGGTTGCGGGCTGCGGGTTGCGGGATGCGAGCTGTGGGATGCGGGATGAGAGCTGTGGGTTGCGGGATGCGAGCTGTGGGTTGCGGGATGCGAGCTGTGGGATGCGGGATGAGAGCTGTGGGTTGCGGGATGAGAGCTGAGGGTTGTGGGATGCGAGCTGTGGGTTGCGGGATGCGAGCTGTGGGTTGTAGGATGCGAGCTGTGGGTTGCGGGATGCGAGCTGTGGGTTACGGGCTGCGAGCTGTGGGATGCGGGCTGTGGGATGCGAGCTGTGGGTTGTGGGATGCGAGCTGTGGGTTGCGGGATGCGAGCTGTGGGTTGTGGGATGCGAGCTGTGGGTTGTGGGATGCGAGCTGTGGGTTACGGGCTGCGGGCTGTGGGATGCGAGCTGTGGGTTGTGGGATGCGAGCTGTGGGTTGTGGGATGCGAGCTGTAGGTTGTGGGATGCGAGCTGTGGGTTGCGGGATGCGAGCTGTGGGTTGCGATCTGTGGGTTGCGAGCTGCGAGCTGTGGGTTACGGGCTGCGAGCTGTGGGATGCGGGATGAGAGCTGTGGGTTGCGGGCTGCGAGCTGTGGGATGCGGGATGAGAGCGGTGGGTTGCGGGATGCGAGCTGCGAGCTGTGGGATGCGGGATGAGAGCTGTGGGTTGTGGGATGCGAGCTGTGGGTTGCGAGCTGTGGGTTGCGGGCTGCGGGTTGCGGGATGCGAGCTGTGGGTTGTGGGATGCGAGCTGTGGGTTGCGGGATGCGAGCTGCGAGCTGTGGGTTGCGGGATGCGAGCTGTGGGTTGTGGGATGCGAGCTGTGGGTTGCGCGCTGTGGGTTGCGGGCTGCGGGTTGCGGGTTGCGGGCTGCGGGTTGCGGGATGCGAGCTGTGGGTTGTGGGATGCGAGCTGTGGGTTGTGGGATGCGAGCTGTGGGTTGCGGGATGCGAGCTGTGGGTTGTGGGATGCGAGCTGTGGGTTGCGATCTGTGGGTTGCGAGCTGCGAGCTGTGGGCTGCGAGCTGTGGGTTGCGGGATGCGAGCTGTGGGCTGCGAGCTGCGAGCTGTGGGTTGCGGGCTGCGAGCTGTGGGTTGTGGGCTGTGGGTTGCGGGATGCGAGCTGTGGGTTGCGGGATGCGAGCTGCGAGCTGTGGGCTGCGAGCTGTGGGCTGCGAGCTGCGAGCTGTGGGTTGCGGGCTGTGGGTTGCGAGCTGTGGGCTGTGGGATGCGAGCTGTGGGTTGCGGGCTGTGAGCTGCGGGTTGCGGGCTGTGGGTTGCGGGCTGTGGGTTGCGAGCTGTGAGCTGCGGGTTGCGGGCTGTGGGTTGCTGGCTGCGGGGGAGGTGACCCAGTGAAATAGGCCGTGTCGGACCCAGAAACCAAACAACTACCTGTGGGGGCCGTGACATCACAAATCAGTGATTAATGGAGCCGTTGTCAATGGCAACACACTGTGGTTCAAATGATGCCATTAATCAGCAGGCAAAGCGAGAGCAGCCAATCTAAGGCAGAGTAAAACCTGGCTCCCAATGCCAATGGAACATGAGGGGTCCAGCAGCAGCCGTAAGTAATCATTCTGACAGGGCTGACAGACACTGCACCCCCAAACTAACAGCCTAACTTTATGCTGATCCCAAAATACATCAGCGTTATACAGTGTACCCTGTACACCAGTAAATCTGTATCCCACTGAGATACAGTGACAGACCCGTCCCCACCAGTACATCTGTATCCCACTGAGATACAGTGACAGACCTATCCCCACCAGTACTGTATCCCAGTGTTATACAGAGACAGACCCGTCCCCACCAGTACTGTACCCCAGTGTTATACAGTGACAGACCCATCCCCACCAGTACTGTACCCCAGTGTTATACAGTGACAGACCCATCCCCACCAGTACTGTACCCCAGTGTTATACAGTGACAGACCCGTCCCCACCAGTACTGTATCCCAGTGTTATACAGTGACAGACCCGTCCCCACCAGTACTGACCCCCAGTGTTATACAGTGACAGACCCATCCCCACCAGTACTGTACCCCAGTGTTATACAGTGACAGACACGTCCCCATCAGTACTGTATCCCAGTGTTATACAGTGACAGACCCATCCCCACCAGTACTGTACCCCAGTGTTATACAGTGACAGACCCGTCCCCACCAGTACTGTACCCCAGTGTTATACAGTGACAGGCAAGTCCCCACCAGTACTGTACCCCAGTGTTATACAGCGACAGACCCATCCCCACCAGTACTGTACCCCAGTGTTATACAGTGACAGACCCGTCCCCACCAGTACTGTACCCCAGTGTTATACAGTGACAGACCCGTCCCCACCGGTACTGTACCCCAGTGTTATACAGCGACAGACCTGCCCCACCAGTTACGTACCCCAGTGTTATACAGTGACAGACCTGCCCCACCAGTACTGTACCCCAGTGTTATACAGTGACAGACCCATCCCCACCAGTACTGTACCCCAGTGTTATACAGTGACAGACCCGTCCCCACCGGTACTGTACCCCAGTGTTATACAGCGACAGACCCGTCCCCACCAGTACTGTACCCCAGTGTTATACAGTGACAGACCCGTCCCCAGCAGTACTGTACCCCAGTGTTATACAGTGACAGACCTGCCCCACCAGTACTGTACCCCAGTGTTATACAGTGACAGACCCATCCCCACCAGTACAGGACCCCAGTGTTATACAGTGACAGGCCCGTCCCCACCAGTACTGTACCCTCGGTGTTATCCAGTGGCAGACCCTTCCCCACCAGTACTGTACCCCAGTGTTACACAGTGAGACTCATCCCCACCAGTACAGTAATCCAGTGTTATACAGTGACAGACCCTTCCCCACCAGTACTGTATCCCAGTGCTATAGTGACTGACCCATCCCCACCAGTACTGTATCCCAGTGTTATACAGTGACAGACCCATCTCCACCAGTACTGTATCCCAGTGTTATACAGTGACAGACCCGTCTCCACCAGTACTGTATCCCAGTGTTATACAGCGACAGACCCGTCTCCACCAGTACTGTACCCCAGTGTTATACAGTGACAGACCCGTCCCCACCAGTACTGTACCCCAGTGTTATACAGTGACAGACACGTCCCCACCAGTACTGTACCCCAGTGTTATACAGTGACAGACCCAACCCCACCAGTACTGTACCCCAGTGTTATACAGTGACAGACCCGCCCGCATCAGTACTGTACCCCAGTGTTATACAGTGACAGACCCGTCCCCACCAGTACTGTACCCCAGTGTTATACAGTGATAGACCCATCCGCACCAGTACTGTACTCCAGTGTTATACAGTGACAGATCCATCACCACCAGTACTGTACCCCAGTGTTTTACAGTGACAGGCCCGTCCCCACCAGTACTGTACCCCAGTGTTATACAGTGACAGCCCCTCCCCACCAGTACTGTACCCCAGTGTTATACAGTGACAGACCCGCCCCACCAGTACTGTACCCCAGTGTTATAGAGACAGACCCGTCCCCACCAGTACTGTACCGCAGTGTTATAGTCACAGACCCATCCCCACCAGTACTGACCCCCAGTGTTATACAGTGACAGACCCATCCCCACCAGTACTGTACCCCAGTGTTATACAGTGACAGACCCATCCCCACCAGTACTGACCCCCAGTGTTATACAGTGACAGACCCATCCCCACCAGTACTGACCCCCAGTGTTATAGTGACAGACCCGTCCCCACCAGTATTGTACCCCAGTGTTATACAGTGACAGACACGTCCCCACCAGTACTGTACCCCAGTGTTATACAGCGACAGACCCGTCTCCACCAGTACTGTACCCCAGTATTATACAGTGACAGACCCATCCCCACCAGTACTGTACCCCAGTGTTATACAGCGACAGACCCGTCTCCACCAGTACTGTACCCCAGTATTATACAGTGACAGACCCATCCCCACCAGTACTGTACCCCAGTGTTATACAGTGACAGACCCGTCCCCATCAGTACTGTACCCCAGTGTTATACAGTGACAGACCCGTCCCCACCAGTACTGTACCCCAGTGTTATACAGTGACAGACCCGTCCCCACCAGTACTGTACCCCAGTATTATACAGTGACAGACCCATCCCCACCAGTACTGTACCCCAGTGTTATACAGTGACAGACCCGTCCCCATCAGTACTGTACCCCAGTGTTATACAGTGACAGGCCCGTCCCCACCAGTACTGTACCCTCGGTGTTATCCAGTGCCAGACCCTTACCCACCAGTACTGTACCCCAGTTTTATAGAGACAGACTCATCCACACCAGTACTGTACCCCAATGTTACACAGTGACAGACCCGTCCCCACCAGTACTGTACCGCAGTGTTATACAGTGACAGACCTGTCCCCACCAGTACTGTACCCCAGTGTTATACAGTTACAGACCCATCTCCACCAGTACTGTACCCCAGTGTTATACAGTGACAGACCCGCCCCACCATTACTGTACCCCAGTGTTATACAGTGACCCGTCCCCACCAGTACTGTACCCCAGTGTTATACTGTGACAGACCCATCTCCACCAGTACTGTACCCCAGTGTTATACAGAGACAGACCCGTCCCAACCAGTACTGTACCCCAGTGTTATACAGTGACAGGTACGTCCCCACCAGTACTGTACCCCAGTGTTGACAGACCCATCCCCACCAGTACTGTACCCCGTGTTATACAGTGGCAGACCCTTCCCCACCAGTACTGTACCCCAGTTTTATAGAGACAGACTCATCCCCACCAGTACTGTACCCCAGTGTTACAGTGACAGACTCATCCCACCAGTACTGTAATCCAGTGTTATACAGTGACAGACGCTTCCCCACCAGTACTGTACCGCAGTGTTATAGTCACAGACCCGTCCCCACCAGTACTGACCCCCAGTGTTATGCAGTGACAGATCTGTTGCCACCAGTACTGTATCCCAGTGCTATAGTAACTGACCTGTCCCCACCAGTACTGTACAGTGTTATACAGTGACAGACCCGTCCCCACCAGTACTGTATCCCAGTGTAATACAGTGACAGACCCATCCCCACCAGTACTGTACCCCAGTGTTATACAGCGACAGATCATCCCCACCAGTACCATACCCCAGTGTTATACAGTGACAGACCCTTCCCCACCAGTACTGACCCCCAGTGTTATACAGTGACAGACCCGTCCCCACCAGTACTGTACCCCAGTGTTATACAGTGACAGACCCGTCCCTTCCAGTACTGTACCCCAGTATTACAGTGACAGACCCGTCCACACCAGTACTGTACCCCAGTATTATACAGAGACAGACCCGTCCCCACCAGTACTGTACCCCAGTGTTATACAGTGACAGGTACGTCCCCACCAGTACCGTATCCCAGTGTTATACAGTGACAGGTACGTCCCCACCAGTACTGTACCCCAGTGTTATACAGTGACAGACCCATCCCCACCAGTACTGTACCCCAGTATTATACAGTGACAGACCCATCCCCACCAGTACTGTACCCCAGTGTTATACAGTGACAGACCCATCCCCACCAGTAGTGTACCCCAGTGTTATACAGTGACAGACCCGTCCCCACCAGTACTGTACCCCAGTGTTGACAGACCCGTCCCCACCAGTATTGTACCCCAGTGTTATACAGTGACAGACACGTCCCCACCAGTACTGTACCCCAGTGTTATACAGCGACAGACCCGTCTCCACCAGTACTGTACTCCAGTGTTATACAGTGACAGACCCATCCCCACCAGTACTGTACCCCAGTGTTATACAGTGACAGACCCATCCCCACCACTGTACCCCAGTGTTATACAGTGACAGACCCATCCCCACCAGTACCGTACCCCAGTGTTATACAGCGACAGAACCGTCCCCACCAATACTGTACCCCAGTGTTATAGTGACAGACCTGTCTCCACCAATACTGTACCCCAGTGTTATAGTGACAGACCTGTCTCCACCAGTACTGTACCCGTGTTATACAGTAACAGATCCGTCCCCAACAGTACTGTACCCCAGTGTTATACAGTGACAGACCCTTCCCCACCAGTACTGTACCCCAGTGTTATACAGTGACAGACCGTTCCTCATCAGTACCGTACCCCAGTGTTATACAGAGACAGACCCATCCCCACCAATACTGTACCCCAGTGTTATAGTGACAGACCTGTCTCCACCAGTACTGTACCCCAGTGTTATACAGTAACAGATCCGTCCCCAACAGTACTGTACCCCAGTGTTATACAGCGACAGCCCCTTCCCCACCAGTACTGTACCCCAGTGTTATACAGTGACAGACCCTTCCTCATCAGTACCGTACCCCAGTGTTCTACAGAGACAGACCCTTCCTCACCAGTACCGTACCTCAGTGTTGTACAGTGACGGGCCCTTCCCCACCAGTACCGTACCCCAGTGTTATTCAGAGACAGATACTTCCCCACCAGCACTCTTTAATAAGAACAAAAGAACTATGAGCAGGGGTAGGCCATCTGGCCACTCGAGCCTGCTCCGCCATTCATTGAGATCATGGCTGATCTTTTGTGGACTCAGCTCCACTTTCCAGCCCGAACACCATAACCCTTCATTCCTTTATTCTTCAAAAAACTATCTTTATCTTAAAAACATTCAATGAAGGAGCCTCTACTGCTTCACTGGGCAAGGAATTCCATTGATTCACAACCCTTTGGTGAAGAAGTTCCTCCTGAACTCAGTCCTAAATCTACTTCCCCTTATTTTGAGGCTATGCCCCCTAGTTCTGCTGTCACCCGCCAGTGGAAACCACCTGCCCGCATCTATCCTATCTATTCCCTTCATAATTTTATATGTTTCTAGAAGATCCCCCCTTATACTTCTAAAATCCAACAAGTACAGTCGCAGTCTACTCAACCTGTCCTCATAATTCAACCCCTTCAGCTCTGGGATTAACCTAGTGAATCTCCTCTGCACACCCTCCAGTGCCAGTACGTCCTTTCTCAAGGAGACCAAAACTGAACACAATACTCCAGGTGTGGCCTCACTAACACCTTATATAATTGCAGCATAACCTCCCTAGTCTTAAACTCCATCCCTCCAGCAATGAAGGACAAAATTCCATTTGCCTTCTTAATAACCTGTTGCACCTGTAAACCAACTTTCTGGGACTTGTCCACTAGCACACCCAGGTGTCTCTGCACAGCAGCATGTTTTAATATTTTATCATTTAAATAATAATCCCATTTGCTGTTATTCCTACCATAATGGATAACCTCACATTTGTCAACATTGTATTGCATCTGCCAGACCCTAGCCCATTCACTTAACCTATCCAAATCCCTCTGCAGACTTCCAGTATCCTCTGCACTTTTCGCTTTACCACTCATCTTAGTGTCATCTGCAAACTTGGACACATTGCCCTTGGTCCCCAACTCCAAATCATCTATGTAAATTGTGAACAATTGTGGGCCCAACACGGATCCCTGAGGGACACCACGAGCTACTGATTGCCAACCAGAGAAACACCCATTAATCCCCACTCTTTGCTTTCTATTAATTAACCAATCCTCTATCCATGCTACTACTTTACCCTTAATGCCATGCATCTTTATCTTATGCAGCAACCTTTTGTGTGGCACCTTGTCAAAGGCTTTCTGGAAATCCAGATATACCACATCCATTGGCTCCCCGTTATCTACTGCACTGGTAATGTCCTCAAAAAATTCCACTAAATTAGTTAGGCACGACCCTCAATGGGGTTATTTTGGGATTTAATGGTGTTTATTTGGGTTTATTTTGTGGTATTTGTGGTTTATAAGTTTTTTTTTGGAGGGTTTTAGGTGTTTATTTGGAGTTTATTTGTAGTTTGTTTTTTGGGGGGTTTGAAGGGGATTATTTGTGGCTTTTTTAAAGAGGTTTATTTGGGTCTTTTTGGTGTTTTGGGGGTTTATTTGTTTTAGGGATTTGGGGTTTTAGGGGTGTTTATGGGGTTTTGTGGTATTTTGTGGGGATTTAGGGGGTGGATTGGGTTTATTTGCGGGTTTATGGGATGTTTTTGATGTTTATTTGCGGGTTTTCGGGTGTTTATTGGGGTTTTAGTGCTGTATTTGCGGGTTTTAGGGTGTTTATTGGGGTTTTAGTGCTGTATTTGCGGGTTTTAGGGTGTTTATTGGGGTTTTAGTGGTGTATTCGCGAGTTTTAGGGTGTTTATTGGGGTTTTAGTGCTGTATTTGGGGTTTATTTGCGGGTCTGACTCACATGTCGCCAGCGGCCGGTTCTCCATTGGGGACAATCCGCAGCTTCTCCTCTTTCCGCCCACAACAACGTCACTCCCGCTTCCGCTCACAACAACGCCGCTTCCGCTCACGGAACGCCACTTCCGCTTCCGCTGACAGCGATGCCACATCCGCTTCCGCTCACAACAACGCCACTTCCCCTTAAAGGCAACGGCGGCTCCGTCTATTATCTCTCGGCCAAAATTGACAGCGTCTTAAAGGGGCAGCTACTGATCCCAGAAAAATCCCAGAATGATTCCAGGAAAATCCCAATCTGATCCCAGACTGATTCCACCCTGATTGCAGACTGATCCTGGTCTGATTCTGGACTGATCCCTGACTAAATCCAGGTTAAAGTCCAACAGGTTTGTTTCAAGCACGAGCTTTCGGAGCACAGCTCCTTCCTCAGGAGAATGGAGAGGAATGGAGAGGGATGGAGAGGAATGGAGAAGGATGGAGAGGGATGGAGAGGAATGGAGAGGGATGGAGAGGGATGGAGAAGGATGGAGAAGGATGGAGAGGAATGGAGAAGGATGGAGAAGGATGGAGAGGGATGGAGAAGGATGGAGAAGGATGTCCCTCTTCATTCACTGAGGAAGGAGCAGTGCTCCGAAAGCTCGTGTTTGAAACACGCTGTTGGACTTTAACCTGGCGTTGTCAGACTTCTTACTGTGCTCACCCCAGTCCAACACCAGCATCTCCACATCATGGCTAAATCCAGACTGATCCCAGTCTCATTCCTGATTCATTCCCGGCTGATTCTAAAATGATTCCAGATTGATCCCAGTCTGTAGCCAGACTGATGTCAGACTTATAACAGAATGATCCCAGACTCATTCCAGACTAATCCCAGTCCGATCCCAGACTGATCCTGTTTGATTCCTGACTGATCCCAGACTGATTCCAGTCTGATCTCAATCTGATCACAGACTGAACTCAGAGTCATCCCAGACTGATCCCGTGTGATCCCAATCTGATTCCTGATTGATGAAAATGAAAAATGAAATGAAAATCGCTTATTGTCACAAGTAGGCTTCAATGAAGTTACTGTGAAAAGCCCCTAGTCACCACATTCCGGCGCCTGTTCGGGGAGGCTGGTGCAGGAATCGAACCGTGCTCCTGGCCTGCCTTGGTCTGCTTTAAAAGCCAGCGATTTAGCCCAGTATGTTAAACCAGCCCCTGACGCCAGGCCGATCCCAGACTGATTTCACACTGTAATCATTGCCTCGATTGATAACAGCAAGTGCCTCATTTTCCTTTTTCACCACCCTATTAACCTGCTCTTCTGCCTTCAGAGATCTCTGGACAAACACTCCAAGGTCTCTTTGAACAAAGAAAATTACAGCTCAGGAACAGGCCCTTCGGCCCTCCAAGCCTGCACCGACCATGCTGCCTGTCTGAACTGAAACCCCCCCACCCACCCACCCTTCCGGGGATAATATCCCTCTATTCCCATCCTCGAGGGCTGGTTTTGCTTAGTGGGCTAGACAGCTGGTTTGTGTTGCAGAACAAGGTCAGCTGAGGATTCTAAATTCTCCCTCTGTGTACTCGAACAGGCGCCAGAATGTGGTAACTAGGGTCTTTTCACAGTAACTTCTTTTTTTATATAAATTTAGAGTACCCAATTCATTTTTCCCAATTAAGGGGCAATTTAGTGTGGCCAATCCACCTATCCTGCACATCTTTGGGTTGTTGGGGCAACACCCACGCAGACACGGGGAGAATGTGCAAACTCCACACGGACAGTGACCCAGAGCCGGGATCGAACCCAGGACCTCGGCACCATGAGGCAGCAGGGCTAACCCACTGCGCCACCATGCTGCCCTTTTCACAGTAGCTTCATTGCAGTGTTAATAAGAACATAAGAACTAGGAGCAGGAGTAGGCCATCTGGCCCCTCGAGCCTGCTCCGCCATTCAATTAGATCATGGCTGATCTTTTGTGGACTCAGCTCCACTTTCCGGCCCGAACACCATAACCCTTAATCCCTTTATTCTTCAAAAAACTATCTATCTTTACCTTAAAAACATGTAATGAAGGAGCCTCAACTGCTTCACTGGGCAAGGAATAACATAGATTCACAACCCTTTGGGTGAAGAAGTTCCTCCTAAACTCAGTCCTAAATCTACTTCCCCTTATTTTGAGGCTATGTCCCCTAGTTCTGCTTTCACCCGCCAGTGGAAAAAACCTGCCCGCATCTATCCTATCTATTACCTTCATAATTTTAAATGTTTCTATAAGATCCCCCTCATCCTTCTAAATTCCAACGAGTACAGTCCCAGTCTACTCAACCTCTCCTCATAATCCAACCCCTTCAGCTCTGGGATTAACCTAGTGAATCTCCTCTGCACACCCTCCAGTGCCAGTACGTCCTTTCTCAAGTAAGGAGACCAAAACTGAACACAATACTCCAGGTGTGGCCGCACTAACACCTTATACAATTGCAACATAACCTCCCTAGTCTTAAACTCCATCCCTCTAGCAATGAAGGACAAAATTCCATTTGCCTTCTTAATCACCTGTTGCACTTGTAAACCAACCTTCTGTGACTCATGCACTAGCACACCCAAGTCTCTCTGAACAGCGGCATGCTTTAATATTTTATCGTTTAAATAATAATCCCGTTTGCTGTTATTCCTACCAAAATGGATAACCTCACATTTGTCAACATTGTATTCCATCTGCCAGACCCTAGCCCATTCACTTAACCTAGCCAAATCCCTCTGCAGACTTCCAGTATCCTCTGCACTTTTCGCTTTACCACTCATCTTAGTGTCATCTGCAAACTTGGACACATTGCCCTTGGTCCCCAACTCCAAATCATCTATGTAAATTGTGAACAATTGTGGGCCCAACACGGATCCCTGAGGGACACCACTAGCTACTGATTGCCAACCAGAGAAACACACATTAATCCCCACTCTTTGCTTTCTATTAATTAACCAATCCTCTATCCATGCTACTACTTTACCCTTAATGCCATGCATCTTTATCTTATGCAGCAACTTTTTGTGTGACACCTTGTCAAAGGCTTTCTGGAAATCCAGATATACCACATCCATCGGCTCCCCGTTATCTACTGCACTGGTAATGTCCTCAAAAAATTCCACTAAATTAGTTAGGCATGACCTGCGCTTTATGAACCCATGCTGCGTCTGCCCAATGGGACAATTTCTATCCAGATGCCTCGCTATTTCTTCCCTGATGATAGATTCCAGCATCTTCCCTACTACCGAAGTTAAGCTCACTGGCCTATAATTTCCTGATTTCTGCCTACCTCCTTTTTTAAACAGTGGTGTCACGTTTGCTAATTTCCAATCCACCGGGACCACCCCAGAGTCTAGTGAATTTCGGTAAATTATCACTAGTGCATCTGCAATTTCCCTAGCCATCTCTTTTAGCACTCTGGGATGCATTCCATCAGGGCCAGGAGACTTGTCTACCTTTAGCCCCATTAGCTTGCCCATCACTACCTCCTTAGTGATAACAATCCTCTCAAGGTCCTCACCTGTCATAGCCTCATTTCTATCAGTCGCTGGCATATTATTTGTGTCTTCCACTGTGAAGACCGATCCAAAAAACCTGTTCAGTTCCTCAGCCATTTCCTCATTTCCCATTATTAAAACTCCCTTCTCATCCTCTAAAGGACCAATATTTACCTTAGCCACTCTTTTTTGTCTTATATATTTGTAAAAACATTTACTGTCTGTTTTTATATTCTGAGCAAGTTTACTCTCATACTCTATCTTACTCTTCTTTATAGCTTTTTTAGTAGCTTTCTGTTGCCCCCTAAAGATTTCCCAGTCCTCTAATCTCCCAGCAATCTTTGCCACTTTATATGCTTTTTCCTTCAATTTGATACTCTCCCTTATTTCCTTAGATATCCATGGTCGATTTTCCCTCTTTCTACCGTCCTTCCTCTTTGTTGGTATAAACCTTTGCTGAGCACTGTGAAAAATCGCTTGGAAGGTTCTCCACTGTTCCTCAACTGTTCCACCATAAAGTCTTAGCTCCCAGTCTACCTTAGCTAGCAGTTCTCTCATCCCATTGTAATCTCCTTTGTTTAAACACAAAACACTAGTATTTGATTGTACTTTCTCACCCTCCATCTGTATTTTAAATTCCACCATATTGTGATCGCTCCTTCCGAGAGGATCCCTAACTATGAGATCATGAATCAATCCTGTCTCATTACACAGGACAAGATCTAGGACCGCTTGTTCCCTCGTAGGTTCCATTACATACTGTTCTAGGAAACTATCGCGGATACATTCTATAAACTCCTCCTCAAGGTTGCCTTGACCTACCTGGTTAAACCAATCGACATGTAGATTAAAATCCCCCATGATAACTGCTGTACCATTTCTACATGCATCAGTTATTTCTTTGTTTATTGCCTGCCCCACCATAACGTTACTATTTGGTGGCCGATAGACTACTCCTATCAGTGACTTTTTCGCCTTACTATTCCTGATTTCCACCCAAATGGATTCAAACTTATCCTCCATAGCACCAATATCATCCCTTACTATTGCCTGGATGTCATCCTTAAATAACAGAGCAACACCACCTCCCTTACCATCCACTCTGTCCTTCCGAATAGTTTGATACCCTCGGATATTTAACTCCCAGTCGTGACCATCCTTTAACCATGTTTCAGTAATGGCCACTAAATCATAGTCATTTACGATGATTTGTGCCATCAACTCATTTACTTTATTCCGAATACTACGAGCATTCAGGTAAAGTACACTTATGTTGGTTTTTTTACCTCTGTTTTGAATCTTAACATATCCAGTTTTATTCCTTTTGTTATTACTGGGCCTATTCACTGAGCTCCCCTCAGTCACTGTACCTTGTACTGTCGCCCTTCTGGATTTCTGACTATGTCTTCTCTGCCTTGCACTTTCCCCCTTACTTCCTTTTGCTTCTGTCCCTGTTTTACTACCTTCCAACTTCCAGCATTGGTTCCCATCCCCCTGCCACATTAGTTTAAACCCTCCCTAACAGCTCTAGCAAACACCCCCCCTAGGACATCGGTTCCAGTCCTGCCCAGGTGCAGACCGTCCGGTTTGTACTGGTCCCACCTCCCCCAGAACCGGTCCCAATGCCCCAGGAATTTGAATCCCTCCCTCTTGCACCATCTCTCGAGCCACGCATTCATCCTATCTATCCTGACATTCCTACTCTGACTAGCTCGTGGCACTGGTAGCAATCCTGAGATTACTACCTTTGAGGTCCTACTTTTTAGTTTAACTCCTAACTCCCTGAATTCCGCTTGTCGGACCTCATCCCGTTTTTAACCTATATCGTTGGTGCTATGTGCACCATGACAGCTGGCTGTTCACCCTCCCCCCCCCCCCCCAGAATGTCCTGCAGCCACTCCGAGACATCCTTGACCTTTGCACCAGGGAGGCAACATACCATCCTGGAGTCTCGATTGCGTCCACAGAACCGCCTGTCTATTCCCCTTACGATCGAGTCCCCTATCACTATAGCCCTGCCATTTTTCTTCCTGCCCTGCTGTGCAGCAGAGCCAGCCACGGTGCCATGAACCTGGCTGCTGCTGCCTTCCCCTGGTGAGCCATCTCCCTCAACAGTATCCAAAGTGGTATATCTGTTTTGAAGGGAGATGACCGCAGGGGACACCTGCACTGCCTTCCTACTCTTGCTCTTTCTTTTGGTCACCCATTTTCTATCTCCCTCATTAATTTTCACCTGCGGTGTGACCAACTCGCTAAACGTGCTATCCACGACCTCCTCAGCATCGCGGATGCTCCAAAGTGAGTCTATCCGCAGCTCCAGAGCCGTCAAGCGGTCTAACAGGAGCTGCAACTGAACACACTTCTTGCACGTGAAAGAGCCAGGGACAGTGGACGTGTCCCTGAGCTCCAACATCGCACACGAGGAGCATGACATAATCTGGGATCTCCTGCCCTGTCTTAAACCTTAGGTAAACTTATACAACTACAATTTCAGAAAACGAAAGAAAAATAAATAAATTAGACAATGAAAAGAGAAACTACTGACCAGTCACTTACCAGGGTTAAAAAGCACCTCCTCACACTCTGCACCGAATTACCTCACTGCACCAAATTACCAAGTAAGTTGCAATCCCACTCTCGATGTGTCTCACTCAGGATGTGTCTCCTTGAAAAGCGCTAGCTTACTGAGTGCGCTCTCTGTCTGTCTTTTATGCAGACCTCAGCTAATCGATGCCTCAAAAAATACCTAAACTTCAAAGAGAAGAATACAATGTGCCCCTAAACAGGCCTCAGGTGATTGACAGATAACTGCCTCTCAGCAATTAGGGTGGGGGCAGCTTCAACCAATCAGACACTAAGCTACACACTGCACTTTTAACTGAAAAACAGCAGAATTAGATTTTCCACTTACCTTTGCTGATTACCTCACTGCACCAAATTACCAAGTAAGTTGCAATCCCACTCTCGATGTGTCTCACTCAGGATGTGTCTCCTTGAAAAGCGCTAGCTTACTGAGTGCGCTCTCTGTCTGTCTTTTAATGTAATGTGTTAATGTAAGCCTACTTGTGACACTAAAAAGATTATTATTATATTATTATTATTCATGTATTTGTCAATACGCCCCTTAAAAATCATTCTCATATCTGCTTCCACTATCCCCACCGGCAGCGAGTTCCAGACACCCACCACCACTGTGTAAGAACCTTGCGTCATACATCTCCTGTAAACCTTGCACCTCGCACCTTAAACAGATGGCCCCTATTAATTTGTATCCAACCTGGGAAAAAGCTTCGGACTATCCACCCTGCCCATGCCCCTCATAATCTTGTAGACTTCTATCAGGTCACCCCTCAACCTCCATCGTTCCAGTGAAAATAAACCAAGTTTCTCTAATCTGCTCTCATAGCTAATGCCCTCCATACCAGGCAACATCCTGGTAAATCTCTTCTGCACCCTTTCTAAAGCCTCCACATCCTTCTGGTAGTGTGGCGACCAGAATTGAACACTATACTCCAAGTGTGGCCTAACTAAGGTTCTTTACAGCTGCAACATGACTTGCCAATTTTTATACTCAATGCCCCGGCCAATGAAGGCAAGCATGCCGTATGCCTTCTTGACTACCTTCTCCACCTGTGTTGGCCCTTTCATTGACCTGTGGACCTGTGCACCTAGATCTCTCTGACTGTTAATACTCTTGCCTACCATTCACTGTATATTCCCTACCTGTATTAGACCTTCCAAAATACATTACCTCACATTTGTCAGGATTAAACTCCATCTGCCATCTCTCCGCCCAAGTCTCCAAACAATCTAAATCCTACTGTATCCTCTGACAGTCCTCATCGCCATCCGTAATTCCACCAGCCTTTGTGTAAATGCACTAATCAAACCAGTAACATTGTCCTCCAAATCATTTATATATATTACAAATAGCTAGGGTCCCAGCACTGACCCTGCGGAACACCACTAGTCACAGCCTTCCAATCAGAAAAGCACCCTTCCATTGCTACTCTCTGCCTTCTATGACCCAGCCAGTTCTGTATCCATCTTGCCAGCTCACCCCTGATCCCGTGTGGCTTCACCTTTTGTACCAGTCTGCCATGAGGGACCTTGTCAAAGGCCTTACTGAAGTTTATATAGACAATATCCACTGCCCTACCCTCATCAATCATCTTTGTGACCTCCTCGAAAAACTTAATCAAGTTAGTGAGACACAACCTCCTCTTCACAAAACCATGCTGCCTCTGACTAATACGTCCACTTTTTTCCAGGTGGAAGTAGATCCTGTCTCGAAGAATCCTCTCCAATAATTTCCCCACCACTGATGTAAGGCTCACCACCTGTAATTACCTGGATTAACCTTGCTACTCTTCTTAAAGAGAGGGGCAGTATTAGCGATTCTCCAATCCCCTGGGGATCACCTGTAGCCAGTGAGGATACAAAGATTTCTCTCAAGGCCCCAGCAATTTCCTCGCTTGACTCCCTCAGTATTCTGGGGACTTGTCTACCTTAATGTTTTTCAAGACCCCAATACCTCCTCCTTTTTGATCTCAATCTGACCCAAGCTATCTACACACCCTTCCCCAGACTCATCATCCACCAATTCCTTCTCTTTGGTGAATACTGACACAAAGTATTCATTTAGTACCTCGCCCATTTCCTCTGGCTCCACACATAGATTCCCTCCCCGATCCTTCAGTGGGCCAACCCTTTCCCTGGCTACCCTCTTGCACTTTATACATGATGTGGAGATGCCGGCGTTGGACTGGGGTGAGCACAGTAAGAAGTCTTACACACCAGGTTAAAGTCCAACAGGTTTGTTTCAAACACGAGCTTTTGGAGCACGGCTCCTTCCTCAGGTGAATGAAGAAGGAGCAGCGCTTCGAAAGTTAGTGTTTGAAACAAATATGTTGGACTTTAACCTGGTGTTGTAAGACTTCTTACTTTATATATGTATAAAAAGCCTTTGCTGGCAGCACGGTGGTACAGTGGGTTCGCTCTACGGCCTCACGGCGTCGAGGTCCCAGGTTCGATCCCAGCTCTGAGTCACTGTCCGTGTGGAGTTCGCATGTTCTCTCCGTGTTTGCATGGGTCTCCTCCGGGTGCTCCGGTTTCCCCGCACAGTCCAAAGACGTGCAGGTTAGATGGATTGGCCAGGATAAATTGCCCTCAGTGACCAAAGGGGTTAGGAGTGGTTATTGGGTTGAGGGGATGGGGTGGGGATGTGGGCTTAAGTGGGTCAGTGCGGACTCAATGGGCCGAATGGCCTCCTTCTACACTGTCTGTTCTGTATGTTCTATATCATCACGCTTTTCAGGGTTAAGTTCCATTGACCACTTATCCGCCCATTTGACCATCCCGTCGACATCTTCCTGTTACCCAACACACTCAACCTCACTGTTACCCACCCAGCCAATCTTTGTGCCTTCTGCAAACTTACTGATCCTACCCCCCCCCCCCCCCCCCCCCCCCCATCATCATCTGTGTCATTTATATAAATGACAAACAATAGGGGGCCCAGCACAGATCCATGTGGTACCCCACTGGACACTGGCTTCCAGTCACTAAAGCAGCCGTCTGCCATCACCCTCTGTCTCCTACGCTCAGCCAGCCTTGAACCCACCTTATCAAGTTCCCCTGGATCCCATGTGAATCAGCCTTCTTTATAAATCTCCCATGTGGGAACTTGTCAAAGGCTTTGCTGAAATCCATGTAAACTACATACCCATTTATTCCCACTGTTTGCTTTCTGTTAGTTAACCAATCAGACTGATTCCATCTGGTTCCAGACTGATTGCAGACGGATCCCAGTCTGATTCTGATTCCACACTGACCCCAGTCTGATCCTAGACCGATCCCACATTGATCCCAGACTGATCCCAGACTGATCCAAGTCTGACTCCAGACTGATCCCAGACTGATCCCAGACTGATCCCAGACTGATCCAAGTCTGACTCCAGACTGATCCCAGACTGATTCCAGATTGATCCAAGTCTGATCCCTGACTGATCCCAGACTGAACCCAGACTGATCCCAGACTGATCCAAGTCTGATCCCAGACTGATCCCAGACTGATCCCAGACTGATCCCCGACTGATCCAAGTCTGGCTCCAGACTGATCCCAGACTGATCCCACACTGATCCCAGACTGATCCCAGACTGATCCCAGACTGATCCCAGACTGATCCAAGTCTGATCCCGGACTGATCCCAGACTGATCCCAGACTGATCCCAGACTGATCCAAGTCTGATCCCAGACTGATCCCAGACTGATCCCGGAATGATCCCAGACTGATCTCAGACTGATCCAAGTCTGACTCCAGACTGATCCCAGACTGATCCCAGACTGATCCAAGTCTGACTCCAGACTGATCCCAGACTGATCCAAGTCTGACTCCAGACTGATCCCAGACTGATTCCAGACTGATCCAAGTCTGACTCCAGACTGATCTCAGACTGATCCCAGACTGATTCCAGACTGATCCAAGTCTGACTCCAGACTGATCTCAGACTGATCCCAGACTGATCCCAGACTGATTCCAGACTGATCCAACACTGATCCAAGTCTGATCCCTGACTGATCCCAGACTGATCCCAGACTGATCCCAGACTGATCCAAGTCTGATCCCAGACTGATCCCAGACTGATCCCAGACTGATCCCCGACTGATCCAAGTCTGGCTCCAGACTGATCCCAGACTGATCCCACACTGATCCCACACTGATCCCAGACTGATCCCAGACTGATCCCAGACTGATCCAAGTCTGATCCCGGACTGATCCCAGACTGATCCCAGACTGATCCCAGACTGATCCAAGTCTGATCCCAGACTGATCCCAGACTGATCCCGGACTGATCCCAGACTGATCCCAGACTGATCCAAGTCTGACTCCAGACTGATCCCAGACTGATCCCGGACTGATCCAAGTCTGACTCCAGACTGATCCCAGACTGATCCAAGTCTGACTCCAGACTGATCCCAGACTGATCCAAGTCTGGCTCCAGACTGATCCCAGACTAATCCAAGTCTGACTCCAGACTGATCCCAGACTGATCCCAGACTGATCCAAGTCTGACTCCAGACTGATCCCAGACTGATCCAAGTCTGACTCCAGACTGATCCCAGACTGATCCCAGACTGATCCAAGTCTGGCTCCAGTCTGATCCCAGACTGATCCCAGACTGATCCCAGACTGATCCAAGTCTGACTCCAGACTGATCCCAGACTGAACCAAGTCTGACTCCAGACTGATCCCAGTCTGATCCCAGACCGAACCCAGACTGATCCCAGACTGATCCAAATCTGATCCCAGACTGATCCCAGACTGATCCCGGACTGATCCCAGACTGATCCCAGACTGATCCCAGACTGATCCCAGACTGATCCCGGACTGATCCAAGTCTGACTCCAGACTGATCCCAGACTGATCCAAGTCTGACTCCAGACTGATCCCAGACTGATCCAAGTCTGACTCCAGACTGATCCCAGACTGATCCCAGACTGATCCAAGTCTGACTCCAGACTGATCCCAGACTGATCCCAGACTGATCCAAGTCTGACTCCAGACTGATCCCAGGCTGATCCCAGACTGATCCAAGTCTGATCCCAGACTGATCCCGGACTGATCCAAGTCTGACTCCAGACTGATCCCAGACTGATCCAAGTCTGACTCCAGACTGATCCCAGACTGATCCAAGTCTGACTCCAGACTGATCCCAGACTGATCCCAGACTGATCCAAGTCTGACTCCAGACTGATTCATAAGAACATAAGAACTAGGAGCAGGAGTAGGCCATCTGACCCCTCGAGCCTGCTCCGCCATTCAATGAGATCATGGCTGATCTTTTGTGGACTCAGCTCCACTTTCCGGCCCGAACACCATAACCCTTAATCCCTTTATTCTTCAAAAAACTATCTATCTTTACCTTAAAAACATGTAATGAAGGAGCCTCAACTGCTTCACTGGGCAAGGAATTCCATAGATTCACAACCCTTTGGGTGAAGAGGTTCCTCCTAAACTCAGTCCTAAATCTACTTCCCCTTATTTTGAGGCTATGTCCCCTAGTTCTGCTGTCACCCGCCAGTGGAAACAACCTGCCCGCATCTATCCTATCTATTCCCTTCATAATTTTAAATGTTTCTATAAGATCCCCCCTCATCCTTCTAAATTCCAACGAGTACAGTCCCAGTCTACTCAACCTCTCCTCATAATCCAACCCCTTCAGGTCTGGGATTAACCTAGTGAATCTCCTCTGCACACCCTCCAGCGCCAGTACGTCCTTTCTCAAGTAAGGAGACCAAAACTGAACACAATACTTCAGGTGTGGCCGCACTAACACCTTATACAATTGCAACATAACCTCCCTAGTCTTAAACTCCATCCCTCTAGCAATGAAGGACAAAATTCCATTTGCCTTCTTAATCACCTGTTGCACTTATAAACCAACCTTCTGTGACTCATGCACTAGCACACCCAAGTCTCTCTGAACAGCGGCATGCTTTAATATTTAATCGTTTAAATAATAATCCCGTTTGCTGTTATTCCTACCAAAATGGATAACCTTACATTTGTCAACATTGTATTCCATCTGCCAGACCCGAGCCCATTCACTTAACCTATCCAAATCCCTCTGCAGACTTCCAGTATCCTCTGCACTTTTTGCTTTACCACTCATCTTAGTGTCATCTGCAAACTTGGACACATTGCCCTTGGTCCCCAACTCCAAATCATCTATGTAAATTGTGAACAATTGTGGGCCCAACACGGATCCCTGAGGGACACCACTAGCTACTGATTGCCAACCAGAGAAACACCCATTTATCCCAACTCTTTGCTTTCTATTAATTAACCAATCCTCTATCCATGCTACTACTTTACCCTTAATGCCATGCATCTTTATCTTATGCAGCAACCTTTTGTGTGGCACCTTGTCAAAGGCTTTCTGGAAATCCAGATATACCACATCCATCGGCTCCCCGTTATCTACTGCACTGGTAATGTCCTCATTCCACACAGATTCCCAACTTATCCCAGATTGATTCCAAACTGATCCGAGACTGATCCAAGTCTGATCCATGACTTGTTCCAGACCGATCCCAGTTCGATCCTAGTATAATCCCAGTCTGATACCAGGCTGATTCCAGACTATTCCAAACTGATCCCAGTCCAATCCCAGTCTGATTCCAGACTGTTCCCATAGATTCCAGGCATATTCCACACTGATACCAGGCGGATCCCAATCTGATTCCAGTCTGATTCCACACTGATCCTAGACGGATCCCAGTCTTATCCGCGTCTGATCCCACAAATATTCCAGACTGATCCCAGTCTGATTCCAGAATGATCCGAAACAGATTCTGTACTTAATAATAATAATAATAATAATAATCTTTATTGTCACAAGTAGGCTTACATTAACACTGCAATGAAGTTACTGTGAAAATCCCCTAGTCGCCACATTCCGGCGCCTGTTCGGGTCACAGAGGGAGAATTCAGAATGTCCAATTCACCTAACAGCACGTCTTTCGGGACTGTGGGAGGAAACCGGAGCATCCGGAGGAAACCCACGCAGACACGGGGAGAACGTGCAGACTCCGCACAGACAGTGACCCAAGCCGGGAATTGAATCTGGGACCCTGGCACTGTGACGTAACAATGCTAACCACTGTGCTCTTTGTAGGTTGGGCAAATTAAATTAGCCACAATACCGTCGAGGAGGAATTCCTGGAGTTTATACGGAATGGTTTTCTGGACCAATACATTGAGGAACCAATGAGAGAACAGGCCACCCTAGACTGGGTACTGTGTAATGAGAACGGAATCATTGGCAATCTAGCTCTGCCCCTTGGGGATGAGCGACCATAATATAGAATTTTTCACCAAGCTGGAGAGTGAAGTCGTTGATTCTGAGACTAGGGTCCTGAAAAGAAACCTACATCGTTATAAAATAAATAAATAATCTTTATTGTCACAAGTCAGCTTACATTAAAACTGCAATGAAGTTACTGTGAAAAGCCCCTAGTCTCCACACTCCGGCGCCTGTTCGGGTACACGGGGAGAATTCAGATGGTCTAATTCACCTAACCTGCACGTCTTTCGGGACTTGTGGGAGGAAACCGGAGCACCCGGAGGAATCCCACGCAGACACGGGGAGAATGTGCAGACTCTGCACAGGCAATGACCCAAGCCGGGAATCGAACCTGGGACACTGGAGCTGTGAAGCAACAGTGCTAACCACTGTGCTACTGTGCTGCCCACAATCCCAGACTGATCCCAGGCTGATTCCAGACTGATCCATGACTGGTTCCACATGATCCCAGACTGATCCCACACTGGACCCAGATTCATCCCATACTGATACTAGTATAATCCAGTCTGATCCCAGTCCGATACCAGGCTGATTCCAGACTGATCCCAATCTAATTCCACGCTGATTCCAGAACTATTCCACTCTGATTCCACATTGATCCCAGTCTGATCCCAGACAAAAGCAGGGAGGCCATAATGGAGTTGTCAAGAACGTTGGTGAGGATACAGCTGGAGTGATCGTGTGCAGTTCTGGTCACCACACTATGGGAAGGATGGAGGGGGTCCAGAGGAGATTCACCAGGATGGTGCCTGGGATGGAACATTTCAGTTATAAAGGGAGAGGCTGGATAGGCTTGGGCCCAGATTGCTTTCAGACTCAGCCCTGAATGACCCGAGACTTATCCCAGACTGATTTGAATCTGATCCCAGACTGATCCAAGACTTATCCCAGACTGATCCCACACTGTTCCCAGCATGATCCTAGTCTGATTCCAGTCTGCTCCTGATCTGATCCCAGTATTCTGCAGACTGGAATCAGACTAGGATCATACTGGGAACAGAGTGGAATAGTTCTGGAATCAGTATGGGATCAGGCTGGGAGCAGTTGGAAATCAATCTGGGATCAGACTGGGATCAGACTAGGATCAGTGTGGAATTAGACTGGGATCAGTCTGGAATCAGCCTGGTATCGGACTGGGATCAGACTGGATTATACTAGTATCAGTATGGGATTTATAAGGAAAACATTAACAGACTGTTTATTGATAAAGAAATAACAGGAAAATGGTCTACCAGACTACCTAAGCCCAAAACATTGCCCCACCTTCAAACCCAGACACACACAAGACAGACACAAGGTAAGGGTTGGTGAGGAATACAAAATGGAGATTAAAGGGTAGGTTTGAGATGAGACTGCACTGCTGTGGTTGTGGCCTCTGGGAAATAGATTTAGTCAAGAGGTTCAGGTTGGCGCAGTTCCATCCTTCAACCACCAGGTGGCATTTTACCCAAGAGTTACAAGTCAGTGCAATTCGCCCTTTGGCCACCAGATGGAGCTGGGTCCAGGGTGTCTTGTTCTCGGTATCCAGCAGATGGTGCTGTACACAGGATGTTCAGATCAGTGCACCTCTGCTCTCCCCCCACCAGGTGGAGATCTTGCCTCCCTGTGACATTACTACAGGTTTATTCTCCTTTGTCTGAACTCGACACCAGAATCCTGGCCGTTCTTTAAGGAATATTCAGTTTAAGCTTCAATACATTGATACATTGATTGGCTCATTGCCAAGTCTATCAAATGACATCACAGGTTCTGCCACAGAGCTTAGAGGGGACGTTGTGTCCGGGTCCAGGAGGACAGCAATGTTCCAGCATTCAAAGAGTTAACTTGAACAGAAATCCCAAAGAGGCAACTACAAGGCTGAAGCAAAGCCGAGGCAGCAGGATGGGGATATAAAGGGGGGGGCAGGGCAGACAAAAGGGACGGATTCTCTATCCCGCCGCATCATTACGCTGCAACGCGGCCCCGCCAGCAGCCGGCTTTGCCGTCCCACCAGCTGGCCAATGGGGTTTGCCATTGTGGGCAGCCCCCGCCATCGGGAAATCCCCGGGTGTGGTGCACGGATGGCACAACGGAGAACCCCGGGATTCTCCCCTACCCGGCGGGGCGGGGGGTCCTGGCATGTTGGAGTGGCGGAAATCTCCGCACCTTTAGGGTCCAGGCCCTCACATTGAGGGGCTAGGCCCACGCTGGAGTGGCTCCCACTCCGCCGGCTGGCGTGAATGGCCTTTGGCGCCATGGCAGCCGGGGCAGAAAGGACTTTGCCGGCCGGTGCAAGTCTGCACATGCGCTGGAGCGTCAGCGGCTGCTGATGTCATACCCGAGCATGCGCAGGGGAGGTTTCACCTTCGCGGAGGCTGCCATGGCCGGCGCGGAGGAATAGAGTTCCCCCTGGCAGGCCAGGCCACGGTGGGGGCACCGCCTGGGGCAGATCGCCCAGCGCCCCCCCCCCGAGGACCCCGGAGCCCGCCTGCGCTGCCAGGTCCCACCCCCCGAGGACCCCGGAGCCCGCCAGCGCAGCCAGGTCCTGCCGGTAAGGGGCCAACTCCAATTTACGCCAGTGGGACCTGCACAGAATGAGCAGGACTTCAGTGCATCGCGGGCCTGTGAATCGCCGGGGGAGCCGCTGCGAGCGGCCGCTGACCAGCGCGGCGCAATTCCCGTCCCCGCCAAATCTCCGGCGCCGGAGAATTCGGCAGCCGCAAAGGCAGGAATTACACTGCCCCCCCCCCAGCGATTCTGCGACCCGGCGGGGTGGGGGGGGGGGGGGGGGGGGGTCGGAGAATCCCACCCCATGTTTGACAAATCTACTGGAATTCTTTGAAGATGCAACTATCAGAGTTTTCTTTCTTTTTTTATAAATTTGGAGTACCCAATTCATTTTTTTTCCAATTATGGGGCAATTTAGCACGGCCAATCCACCTACTCTGCACAACTTTGGGATGTGGGGGTGAAACCCACGCAGACACGGGGAGAATGGGCAAACTCCACACGGACAATGACCCAGGGCCGGGATCGAACCTGGGACCTTGGCGCTGTGAGACAGCAGTGCTAACCACTGCGCCACCGTGCTGCCCCTGTAGAGTTGACCAGGGATAACCAGTGGATGTGGTTTAATTAGACGTTCAGAAGGCTTTTGACAGGGTCTCACATTGTGGAAAGTTAAAGTGCATGGGATTGTGGGTAGTGTCTTGAGATGGTCAGAAAGCTGGTTAGCAGATAGGAAGCAAAGATTTGGAATAAATGGGTCTTTTTTCTAGTGACTGTAATAATAATCTTTATTATTGTCACAATTAGGCTTACAGAAAGAATGTTCCCGATGGTGGGGAGTCCAGAACTAGGGGTCATAGTTTGAGGATAAGGGGTAAACCTTTTAGGACTGAGGTGAGGAGACATTTCTTCCCCCAGAGAGCGGGGAATCTGTGGAATTCACTCCCACAGAAATAATTGAGGCCAAACCGCTGGGTGATTTCACAAAGGAATTAGATACAGCTCTTGGGGCTAAAGGGATATTATAATAATAATAATAATCTTTATTGTCACAAGTAGGTTTACATTAACACTGCAATTAAGTCACTGTGAAAAGCCCCTAGTCGCCACATTCCGGCGCCTGTTCGGGTACGCAGAGGGAGAATTCAGAATGTCCAATTCACCTAACAGCACGTCTTTCAGGACTTTCTGGAGGAAACCCACGCAGACACGGGGAGAACGTGCAGACTCCGCACAGACAGTGACCCAAGCCGGGAATCGAACCCGTGACCCTGGCGCTGTGAAGCCACAGTGCTAACCACTGTGCTACCATGTCGTCCGTATCAAGGGATATGGGGGGGGGGGGGGGGGGGATCAGGGTATTGATTCGGATGGTCAGACATGATCATAATGGAACTTACGGGGAAGTCCTGACGAAGGAGGTCACACATTTGGGCAGCTCCCAAATTTTATTTGAAAAATCGGGAGTAAATGGGCCAGTGAGGAGGAATGCTACACCAGTATATGGAGACGTGGACCAGGAGTGGTCGAATAAAAAGGAAAAGTCGAGTAGAGAAGGCCCATGTAAATCCCACAGCGCAGAAAGACATGGCGGAGGGGCAGGGTACTGGACCAGCGGACCAGTGGTCAACGGAGCAGCTGGTGAAATTTATTCAGGAGGATTTCGCCAAGCACAAGAAGGAAATTCTCGACCCAATCAAGGCATCGATCGACCGGGTGGAGCGGGGCCTGGAAGCCCAAGGTCGAGCGATCCAGAAGGTCGAGGAGAAGGTGGTCGAGCACGAGGAACACCTAACTGAGCTGGAGTAGCAGGTGGGGCTGATAATGGATCAGCAGAAAAGGCTGCGGGAGATGGTGGAGGACCTGGAGAACAGGCCCCGTCGACAGAACCTGAGTATCGTCGGCCTCCCCGGGGGCTGCGAGGGAACGGATGCAAGGGCCTCTGTGGCGAATGTGCTCGAGAAGTTAATGGGTGATGGGGCATTTGCTCGACCCTTGGAAGTGGATAGAGCACACAGAACCCTCGCCAGGAGACCGCGTGTAAACGAGCCGCCGAGGGCGATGGTAGTGCAAACGCACCGGTTCCTGGATGTGGTGAGTGTAACTCCCTAATTCACACTGTATTGTATATACATGAGACCATGCATTGATAAACGCAGTTGCACTGCCTGACCACTAGGGGGAGTAGCGCTGGGAATGCTTAGGAGTTTGTACAGGGCTCCACCCTTGGCTCCGCCCACATCTCCTCCCCCTGGACTGCTGTATAAATACCAATGCTCAGAGCCAGCCGACCAGTTCATCGTGAGTTCAATGCGGAACAGGCTGGCTCTGTTGTAAGTAGATTAAAACCACTGTTCATATCTTAAAGCACGTCTCTAGTGAATTGATGGTTCCATCAATTTAATCTACTTAAGAAACAGTCAGGATCAATCATGGAATCGGCCCTCAAGCCTGAGCGACTGGAACTCGACCCACAGGATGCAGAGGCAAAAGACATTTTTTCTCATTGGCTGCGGTGTTTTAAAGCCTACCTGGCGGAAGCAAGCACGGCCGAAACAACGGAGGAGCAGAAACTGAGCCTACTGCACGCGAGGGTGAGCCACAGAATCTCTACTCAACTAAACTGCGCCGGTTCGTATACTGAAGCCCTAGCGCTACTCGACAAAATGTATGTGAGGCCTGTTAATGAAGTCTATGCACGACACGTGCTCACTACTCGCCGCCAGCGGCCTACGGAATCGCTCGCAGAATTCCTGAGAGAGCTTAAAACGTTATCTAGTGACTGTAATTACCAGGTGGTTACCACGGCAGAACATAGAGAACGTGCTGTACGCGATGCCTTTGTTGTGGGCCTTAGGTCAAATTACGTGCATCAGCGACTGCTGGAAAAGGGGGCCCTAAATCTTGAAGCGGCTGTTGAACTTGCTGCCACTATGGAGGTCTCCTTCCGCAGCCTCACCTCGGTCCCCGCAGACCCCGCGACCCCGTCATGGGCCCCCGACCAGCGACTCCCCCAGGCCTGCGCCGTGCGGCCGCCCAGCCACAATGCTGCCCCAGCCTGCCACATTTGCGGCCAGAATCAGCACCCGCGGCAGCACTGCCCGGCCCGCAACGCAACCTGCAGCAGCTGCGGGCGAAAAGGACACTATGCCAGAGTGTGTCTGGCGAAGAAGGCCCCAGCCTCTAACCCTCCCACGGCTCAAAGCACTCGTTCCCTGAATTCACAGGCCTGTAGGCCCCGAAATGCTGCAGCCTGTATGCCGACTCCGCCCCCACCCGACATGTGCGACTCATGGGGGCGGCCATCTTGGCAATCCTCCTCCATGCGGCCGGCCATGTGTGACTCATGGGGGCGGCCATCTTGGCAATCCTCCTCCATGCGGCCGGCCATGTGCGACTCATGGGGGCTGCCATCTTGGGATCCATCCCCTTCAAACTCTGAAACTCACCTCGACGACTACGAACTCAGCGGACAGTCATCACGGGGCCACTCCAGCACAGCTGATCGAGCCGCCGACTACCCGCAACTCACCGCAGTCACTCTGGACCAATCGCGCCCGAAGCATCTGCGAAATTCGATGGCAGAGGTCCAAATCAACGGGTACAAAACGCCATGCCTTTTCGACTCCGGGAGCACTGAGAGCTCCATACACCCAGACCTGGTAAGACGCTGTTCGCTCCCCATTTTCCCCGTGCAGCAAACTATCTCGCCTCGCTTCAGGCTCCCATTCTGTCCAGATCCAGGGGCGCACCGCCACGACATTCACAATCCGAGGCGCTAGCTACTCAAAATTTCAACTCTACGTTTTGCCCGAACTCTGCGCGCCACTCTTATTAGGCCTAGACTTCCAATGTAACCTTAAGAGCCTCACCCTCAGCTTCGGCGGGCCCCTGCCCCCACTCACTATCTGCAGCCTCGCTACGCTGCGAATCCCCCCCCCCCCCCCCTCCTCTCTTCGCCAATCTCACAAAGGACTGTAAACCCGTAGCCACTCGTAGCAGGCGGTATAGCCTGCAGGATAGGGTATTTATCAGAGCAGAGGTCCGAAGGCTGCTCAATGAGGGGATTATAGAGGCCGGCAATAGTCACTGGAGAGCTCAGGTGGTGGTCGTTAAGACCGGGGAAAAATTCCGCATGGTTGTCGACTATAGTCAGACCATAAATAGATTTACGCTCCTTGACGCGTATCCCCTCCCCAGGATTGCAACATGGTAAACCAGATCGGCCAGTACCGGCTCTTTTCCACGGTGGATCTGAAGTCTGCATACCACCAGCTCCCAATCCGCCCGGAGGACCGCCACTACACGGCATTCGAGGCCGATGGCCGCCTCTTCCATTTCCTCCGGGTCCCCTTCGGCGTCACTAATGGGGTCTCGGTGTTCCAACGAGCAATGGACCGAATGGTGGACCAGTACGGGTTGCGGGCCACGTTTCCGTACTTGGACAATGTCACCATCTGCGGCTATGACCAGCAGGACCACGACGCCAACCTCTACCGTTTTCTCCAGACGGCTCAGAAATTAAACCTCACTTATAACAAGGAGAAATGCGTTTTCCGCACAACCAGACTAGCCATCCTCGGCTATGTCGTGGAAAACGGAGTCCTGGGCCCAGACCCGGACCGTATGCGCCCCCTCTTAGAACTCCCCCTCCCCCATTGCCCCAAGGCCCTCAAACGGTGCTTGGGGTTCTTCTCCTACTACGCCCAGTGGGTCCCTCAATATGCGGACAAAGCCCGCCTACTCTTTAAGGCCACATGATTTCCCCTGTCAGCCGAGGCGCGCCAGGCCTTCAAGGAGGACATCGCCAAAGCGGCCATGCGGGCGGTGAATGAATCCACTCCATTTCAGGTAGAGAGCGACGCCTCAGAGGTAGCTCTAGCAGCCACGTTAAATCAGGCAGGGAGACCCGTTGCATTTTTCTCCCATACCCTCTCCGCTTCAGAACTCCGACACTCCTCAGTCGAAAAAGAAGCACAAGCCATTGTGGAGGCAATCCGTTACTGGAGGCACTACCTCGCAGGTAGGAGGTTCACCCACATCACCGACCAAAGATCGGTTGCCTTCATGTTCGACAACTCGCAAAGGGGCAAAATTAAAAACGATTAAATCCTGCGGTGGAGGATCGAACTCTCCACCTATAGCTACGATATTAAGTATCGACCCGGGAAGCTCAATGAGCCCCCAGATGCCCTATCCCGTGGGACATGCGCCAGCGCGCAGATCGACCGATTAAAAAGCATCCACAATGACCTCTGCCACCCGGGGGTCACCCGGCTCGCCCACTACATCAGGGCCCGAAACCTGCCTTTCTCCAACGAGGAGGTAAAAGCCGTCACCAGGGACTGCCCGATCTGTGCGGAGTGCAAACCGCACTTCTATAGACCAGACAGGGCCAACCTGGTCAAGGCTTCTAGGCCCTTTGAACGCCTCCCGATCAATTTCAAAGGGCCACTCCCCTCAACTAACAGGAATGTTTACTTCTTAAACGTCATAGATGAGGGCGGCACGGTGGCACAGTGGTTAGCATTGTTGCCTACGGCGCTGAGGACCCGGGTTCGAATCCCGGCCCTGGGTCACTGTCCGTGTGGAGTTTGCACATTCTCCCCGTGTCTGTGTGGGTTTCGCCCCCACAGGCCAAAAAGATGTGCAGGATAGGTGGATTGGCCATGCTAAATTGCCCCGTAATTGGAAAAAATAATTGGGTACTCTAAATTTATTAAAAAAAAGTCATAGATGAGTTCTCCCGCTTCCCATTTGCTATCCCGTGCCCCGATATGACCTCCCACACAGTCATTAGGGCCCTGCATAGCATCTTCACCCTGTTTGGTTTCCCCAGCTACGTACACAGCGACCGGGGTTCGTCCTTCATGAGTGACGAGCTGCGTCAGTACCTGCTCGAAAAGGACATTGCCTCGAGCAGGACTACCAGCTACAACCCCAGGGGGAACGGGCAGGTGGGGAGGGAGAACGCGACGGTCTGGAAGACTGTCCTACTGACCCTCCGGTCCAGGAATCTCCAAGTCTCCCAGTGGCAGGAAGTCCTCCCAGATGCGCTTCACGCTATTAGGTCCCTCTTATGCACAGCGAACAATCAGACCCCTCACGAGAGGCTCTTCATTTTTTCCAGGGGCACTACCCCGGGGGTCTCACTTCCGGCATGGCCGAGGACACCGGGCCCCGTACTCCTGAGGAAACACGTCAGGGCGCACAAAACCGACCCCCTTGTTGAGAAGGTGCGCCTGCTCCACTCCAACCCCCAGAACGCATTCGTCGAGTTCCCTGACGGCCGTCAGGACACCGTATCCCTCCGGGACCTGCACCCGCTGAATCCAGCGCCCCCTCTATCACTACAGATGCACCCCTCACCCTACACCCCATCCAGCCGCCCCCTCGCGCTCCCGAGCCCACTGAGCCCACTAGCTCGCTCCACCTGTTCCGCGCGCCCGCACCGGCTAACCCCCAGCGCCCCCAGCCCCCAGCGCCCCCAGCCCCCAGCGCCCTCAGTCCCCAGCACCCCCAGCCCCCAGCCCCCAGCGCCCCCAGCCCCCAGCGCCCCCAGCCCCCCCAGCCCCCAGCGCCCCCAGCCCCCAGCGCCCCCAGCCCCCAGCGCCCTCAGTCCCCAGCACCCCCAGCCCCCAGCCCCCAGCCCCCAGCGCCCCCAGCCCCCAGCGCCCTCAGCCCCCCAGCGCCCCCCAGCCCCCCCAGCCCCCAGCGCCCCCAGCCCCCAGCGCCCCCAGCCCCCAGCGCCCCCAGCCCCCAGCCCCCAGTGCCCCCAGCCCCCAGCGCCCTCAGCCCCCAGCGCCCCCAGCCCCCCCAGCCCCCAGCGCCCCCAGCCCCCAGCGCCCCCAGCCCCCAGCGCCCCCAGCCCCCAGCGCCCCCAGCCCCCAGCGCCCCCAGCCCCCAGCGCCCCCAGCGCCCCCAGCCCCCAGCCCCCAGCCCCCAGCGCCCCCAGCCCCCAGCGCCCCCAGCCCCCAGCCCCCAGTGCCCCCAGCCCCCAGCGCCCCCAGCCCCCAGCGCCCCCAGCCCCCAGCGCCCCCAGCCCCCCCAGCCCCCAGCGCCCCCAGCCCCCAGCGCCCCCAGCCCCCAGCGCCCCCAGCCCCCAGCGCCCTCAGCCCCCAGCGCCCCCAGCCCCCAGCGCCCCCAGCGCCCCAGCCCCCAGCCCCCAGCCCCCAGCGCCCCCAGCGCCCCCAGCCCCCAGCGCCCCCAGCCCCCAGCCCCCAGTGCCCCCAGCCCCCAGCGCCCCCAGCCCCCAGCGCCCTCAGCCCCCAGCGCCCCCAGCCCCCCCAGCCCCCAGCGCCCCCAGCCCCCAGCGCCCCCAGCCCCCAGCGCCCCCAGCCCCCAGCGCCCTCAGCCCCCAGCGCCCCCAGCGCCCCCAGCCCCCAGCCCCCAGCGCCCCCAGCGCCCCCAGCGCCCCCAGCGCCCCCAGCCCCCAGCGCCCCCAGCCCCCAGCGCCCCCAGCCCCCAGCGCCCCCAGCCCCCAGCGCCCTCAGTCCCCAGCGCCCCCAGCCCCCAGCGCCCCCAGCCCCCAGCGCCCCCAGCCCCCAGCGCCCCCAGCCCCCAGCCCCCAGCCCCCAGCCCCCAGCGCCCCCAGCCCCCAGCCCCCAGCGCCCCCAGCCCCCAGCGCCCCCAGCCCCCAGCCCCCAGCGCCCCCAGCGCCCCCAGCCCCCAGCGCCCTCAGTCCCCAGTCGAACCAGACGGGTATGGAGCTCGGTCGAGATCTTCCCTGGAGTCCGCCATCGTACCCCAACCCACAACACCCGTCCAGCCACCGCAAGAGGCTGCAACCCCGGTGCTCCGCAGATCACAGCGGACAGTCCGAACACCGGACAGACTCAATTTATGAACCACCACCCCCGCCGGACTTGATTTTTTTGTAGGGGGTGAATGTGGTGAATGTAACTCCGTAATTCACACTGTTGTATGTACATGAGACCATGCATTTGTAAACGCAGTTGCATTGCCCGACCACTAGGGGGAGTAGCGCTGGGACTGCTTAGGAGTTTGTACAGGGCTCCACCCTTGGCTCCGCCCATGACTCCTCCCCCTGGACTGCTGTGTAAATACCAATGCTCAGAGCCAGTCGGTCAGTTCATCGAGAGTTCAACGTGTAACAGGCTGGCTCTGTTGTAAGTAGATTAAAACCACTGTTCATATCTTAAAGCACGTGTCTAGTGAATTGATGGTTCCATCACTGGATAAGGAACAGATTTTGCGGTGGCCAAGCAGGCACGGAGCTGCTAGTGCAAGAACAGTGAGCTGCACATCTAGCAGGAGCTGGGTGTGGATCTGGCCAAGAGAAGAGCAGGTTACAACCGAATAAAACCGGCCCTTTTCAAGAAGAATGTGAAGTTTGGGCTGCTGTATCCAGCTCGTTTATGGGTCACTTTTGAAGATCCGGAACTCTATTTTGAGTTGCCAGACGAGACGATGGACTTTATTAAAAGTAAAGGGCTGGTAGGGGACTGACGAAACTGAACTCTTCGGATGGGTAATGCTGTATCGATTTTGTTAAAGTTATTCTCGTTCTTGAACTGTATGTGAAATGTTTTTTATATTTGATTCTTGGGCTGTTGCTGAGTATGGTAAGTTAACCCGGGGCTGGTGGGGGGAGGGTGGGTGGATCTTCTTTGTCTTTTCTCCGTGTTTGGTTGGAACTGTGTTTTTTGAATATGTATGTCCGAGCCGGGAGGGGGGGGGGGGGGCTAAACAATAGTGGGTAGGATGTTTGGCGTCATGGGGGGGGGGGGGGGAGCTACCAGGCTAGCTGGGTAGGTTAACTCATGGAAGTGCAGTGTGGGGTGAGCAGATGATAAGTTTGCTAAAGGGGGTTGGGGCAGCACGGTGACGCAGTGGTTAGCCCTGCAGCCTCACGGCGCCGAGGTCCCAGGTTCGATCCCGGCTCTGGGTCACTGTCTGTGTGGGGTTTGCACATTCTCCCCGTGTCTGCGTGGGTTTCGCCCCCATAACCCAAATATGCGCATGGTAGGTGGATTGGCCATGCTAAATTGCCCCTTCATTGGAAAAAATGAATTGGGTACTCTAAATTTATTTTTTTTAATGTAAAAGTTCCATAAAAATATTAACAAAAAAACTGTTAATGGGGAAGGGGGCTGGGCGGGGCGGGGGGGGGGGGGGAATTGCTTGGACTATTTTAAATTGCACCATGGGACTAGGCAGGGATGCCCCCTCTCCCCCTTGCTGTTCGCTTTGGCCATAGAGACACTGGCGATGGTACTGAGAGCTTCAAGGGACTGGAAGGCGTTAGTCCGGGGGGGGTGGGGGGGGTAGAACACAGAGTCTCGCTATATGCCAATGATCTGCTGCCATATATTTCTGACCCATTGGGGGGGGTGGGAGAGATTATGAGGATTTTAGGGGAATTTGGCCAGTTTTCGGGGTGTAAATTGAATATGGGGAAAAGCGAGATGTTTGTGACCCAGGCAAGGGGGCAGGAGAGGAGATTGGGAGAGCTGCCATTCAGAGTGGTGGGAGGGAGCTTTCGGTATTTGAGAATCCAGGTGGCACGGGACTGGGGGCTGTTACATAAACTAAATTTGACCTGGATAGTAGAACCGATGAAGGAGGAGTTTCGAAGGTGGGACATGCTCCCGCTGTCCCTGGCAGAGAGAGTACAGACTGTGAAAATGACGGTCCTCCCGAGGTTTCTGTTTGTTTTTCAGTGCCTCTCCATCTTTATCCCAAGGGCCTTTTTTAAACGAGTAAACAAGGTGATTTGGGGTTTTGTGTGGGCGGGTAAAACCCTGCGAGTGAAGGAAGTGTTGCTGGAGCGTGGCCCGGGGGAGGGTGGGTTGGCGCTGCTGAACTTTAGCAACTGTCACTGGGCGGCAAATATAGCCGTGAAGTGGGGAGTGTTTTGTTTTGCTCTCAATGTAGCATAAGCTGCTTCCTTGATGTGCACTTTGACAAAGGAAGGTTCAGACTTGGAGATAGCTTTAACACGTTTATTAAACTGTTAACAATTCTCCAACTTGCATTCGACTCTCCCGTTAATCCTGCTACAGCTACTCAGACTGACGAACCTGTCTGCTACAATCCACGTGGCGGGTATGATGTGGTTCAAATCAACCCTGTGTTTGTACTCACTGAGTGTCTCCACTGGAAAGAGGAAGATCATGTGTGCTGTGTCCTTTATATATGGGTTGGTGTAATGCCCTCCTGTGGTAGTGTCACCTCTGTGTGTATCGTGAATGCCCATTGGTCGTGTCCTATCTTACTGACCTATTGGTTGAATGTCTGTGTGTCATGTCTCTGGTGCTCCCTCTAGTGTCTATCTAGTCTATGTGTTTTTACATTAACACCTTGCGTATTTACAGTGATGCATATCACCACATCCCCCTTTTTTCGTGTTACAGATTTTCTGTACAGTGTTAAAGAAAATTGAACAAAAACAGGTAGCTAAGTGATGCTATGTACAAGTTATGGACAACAGTCATTAAACAATAAGTCCAACTCATATGCATGAGTCCAAAATTTATTAATTATTATGGTCGAGTGTCTTTCTTGTTGGGTTGGTGAGTTGGTGATGTTGACGGTGGCATGTCCTTGTGAACGCCATCAGTGTCCCTGTGCATCAGGAACCAAGAAGTGGTCAAATCACTTTGTTGTCTGATTTGGAGTCTTTTTTTCTTCTGATGCTTGTGGTAGCAACATTTGCAATCTGTGTCGTCCTGCCATGGTCTGTCATTGTACTGAGCTGAGCAGTAACAGTGTACCTCATGGGCAGAGTTGTACCATGTCGTATCAGTCGTTGTTCCATTGTTGTTGTTTTGTCATGCTTGCTGTCGACGTTGTTGCCTCTGGTACGCTGCTGGATGTTAGATCATAGAACATAGACCAGTACAGCACAGAACGGGCCCTTCGGCCCTCGATGTTGTGCCGAGCCATGATCACCCTACTCAAACCCACGTATCCACCCTATACCCGTAACCCAACAACCCCCCCCCCTTAACCTTACTTTTTAGGACACTACGGGCAATTTAGCATGGCTAATCCACCCTAACCCGCACATCTTTGGACTGTGGGAGGAACCGGAGCACCCAGAGGAAACCCACGCACACACGGGGGAGAACGTGTAGACTCCGCACAGACAGTGATCCAAGCCGGGAATCGAACCTAGGACCCTGGAGCTGTGAAGCATTTATGCTAACCACCATGCTACCGTGCTGCCCCACGGTTGTCTTTGATGTTGTTGTTGTGTTGGATGGTTTTGTTGCCGTGTTTGCTGCGCTCAAGGACCACACTCTGTGGATAATACGAGTCCTTCACACAGTTACTCGTGTCAGCGTGCTTTGTGGGATCTGCTGTTTCATTAACCGGCCGTCACTGAGTTCGCGGCGCTCCCCGTCTGGAGTCATGTCCGGCTTCCTTGAATCAGCTTTGGTTTGGCGATGCTCCCCGTCTGGAATCATTGCAGGTTCACTGGAGTCAGCTGAGATTCCTTGAAGCTCCCTCGCAGAATTCTTGGAATTTGCCCAGGACGGCCTGGAAGTCGCTCTCGTTTTGCCCCTTTGAGTATTTGAAGGTCTGGAAGATTTCAGCTGCTTCTGGACCCGCGATGGTGAGTATAAGCTTCATTTTCTCTTCATCCGCCAGCCATCTAGGTCGGACACGACCAGGTAGATCTCGAATCTCTGCCTGAACCAACGCCAGTTTTCACTGAGATTCCCTTGGTACCTGAGCTGCTGTGGAACCAGAATCCCAAACATCATCTTGCCTGGCTGCTGTTGCTGGTTGTCACTGTTTGCTGAGTTGTAACTACATGGATTTAAACAGGTCACTCTCTGGTACCATGTTTAGTTATGCTCCTGACGTAGCATAAGCTGCTTCCTTGATGTGCACTCTGACAAAGGAAGGTTCAGACTTGGAGATAACTTTAACACAATTCTCCTACTTGGATTCGCCACTACTGTTTATCGAGCTATAGCTACTCAGACTGAGGAACCAGTCTGCTACAAACAGGGTGGTGGGTGTGATGTGTTGAATTAACCCTGTGTCTGTACTCACTGAGTGTCTCCACTGGAAAGAGGAAGATTATGTGCGCTGTGTTCTTATATATGGGTTGGTGTAATGCCCTCCGGTATTGTCACCTCTGTGTGTATCGTGAATGCCCATTGGTCGTGTCCTATCTTACTGGCCTATTGGTTGAATGTCTGTGTGTCATGTCTCTGGTGCTCCCTCTAGTGTCTAGCTAGTCTACGTGTATTTACATTAACCCCTTGTGTATTTACAGTGATGCATATCACCACAGGTAGTGGAGGGTGGCAGCAAACCACGTCCATATGTTCTGGGCATGTCTGAAGCTTAGGGCATTTTGGCAGGGTTTTATAGAGGTCATGTCCACGGTGTTAAAAACAAGGGTGATGCCGAGTCCAGAGGTGGCGATTTTCGGAGTGTCTGAAGATCCGGGAGTACAGGGGTTGAGAGAGGCTGACATCTTGGCCGTTGCCTCCTTGGTAGCCCGGAGATGGATATTGTTAGCCCGGAGATGGATATTGTTAGCCCGGAGATGGATATTGTTAGCATGGAGGGACTCGAAGCCCCTGAATTCAGAGATCTGGCTGAGTGACATGGCTAGGGTTCTCAGACTGGGGAAAATAAAGTTTGCCCTGCGAGGGTCAATGCTGGGGTTCGTCCGGAGGTGGCAGCCGTTTGTCGACTTCTTTGGACAGAACTAACCGTCAGCAGAGGGGGTGGGGGGAGAGAGTTAGATTATTGTTTCGAGGAGGTAGGACTTGTGACGGAGGGAGGTGGTCTTTGCACTTTGTTTATGTTTGTATTTGTAGTGTTTACTGTTATTATTGTAAAATTATAGGTGCCTTAATAAAATGATTTTTGAAAAAAAGACATGATCATAATGAATGGCGGAGTGGGCTAGGAGGGCCGAATGGCCTCCTGCTTCTATTTTCTATGTATCCCAGGCTGATCAGAGACTGATTCCCCATTGGTTCCAGTCGCATCCCAGTCTGATCCTGGTCTGATCCCAGATTGATTCCTGACTGATCCTGGTCTGATCCCAGATTGATTCCTGACTGATCCTGGTCTGATCCCAGATTGATCCCTGACTGATCCCAGTCTGATTCAGGTCTGATTCCAGACTGTTCCAGACTAATTCCAGACTGAGCGAGTCATGGATGGAATTTTCTTGCTGAGTTTTTATTTTTCAATGAAATTAATTTGTGTTAAACATTTTGAATTGTTTCTTTAACCATTTCCCTACGTTTCCTTCCTCCATTCCAAGCTCACTTCGAGATCGGGGCACCTTTCAAAATGGCGGCCTGATCTCGGAGTTCAGCTCCCCAGTGCTAAAAAAAGTCTAAGTGTGGCCTAAATCGGTGCGAAACTCTCCAGGGCCCAATAAAGTGACTCAGTGTCATTGAATAGCGGTGGAGAATTCGCCGACAGAGCTGGCGGGAAACTCCCTGAACAACCCACCACAAATTAACTTAAATTCTTTGGGAGAATCGGGCCCAATGTCTCTCTTCTCTGTCTTTGAAGTGATGTTGAACTGTGTCCAGAAGAGTCACACAGGGTAGCACAGTAGCACAGTGGTTAGCACTGTTGCTTCACAGCTCCAGGGTCCCAAGTTCAATTCCCGGCTTGGGTCACTGTCTGTGCGGAGTCTGCACGTTCTCCCCGTGTCTGCGTGGGTTTCCTCCGGGTGCTCCGGTTTCCTCCCACAAGTCCCGAAAGACGTGCTGTTAGGTGAATTGGACATTCTGAATTCTTCCTCTGTGTACCCAAACAGGCGACTCGGGGATTTTCACAGTAACTTCATTGCAGTGTTAATGCAAGCCTACTTGTGACACTAATAAAGATTATTACACCCCAGAAACCATGGTAACACTGTGCAACAAAGATGATGATTTCTCAATGCGCCAGTCTGGCATTCCAGCTTCCTTTTTTGGAGACGGTCCAAATTCACTCCTTCTATTGGCAAAAGATCACAGATCACCTTGTGTCTTGCCACCTTTGCAACAACCTTACTTTATGGGTCATAAACTCTAGAAGTTTACATTCCATCACAAACAAATGCACATTTCCTTCCAGATGCAGAGATGGGATAAATTGTCACATTTTCTTGTTAACATATCTGAACCCATGCCCACACGAAAGCTAATAAATCAACAGGTTTGTTTTGAATCATTAGCTTTCGAAGCGTTAGTTGGACTTTAACCTGGTGTTGTAAGACTTCTTACTATGCCCAGCCCAGTCCAACGCCGGCATCTCCACTTAATTTTAAATTGCAGTTACAGAATAAATCCATAGATCTTAGATCCTAAAAATTAAAAGATTATCAAAACCTTGCAGTTCCCACCGCAAGGAAGAATGTGTACAACACTGATTCCTCACTTTATCCACATTAATCTAATTCTACCCAGTCAAAATTGAAAGGTTTGGATGGAAATATTTCCTCTTTTACATTAAGATTGAAACATCACATTAACCTTCACAGCAGAGGTCCTCAAAGCAAATCCAGGCCAGGAACAAAACCTTTAGTATAAATCAGTCAGATTAACTGAGACTTCTGTTGCGGAATCCAGCACCAAGATGCCTTAATTTTAGAAATTATACAACAAATTAGTCAGTAAACTAACCCGGAGACTGTTTTTTTACCCTTAATGATACTATCCCTACTTTAACACTTCACAACCTCTCTCTAATCTGTTCTAAAAACCAAATTGTATCCTGAAATTCTCCTCCTATTCCCTTGAATCTATCATGTGGTTGCTCGCCATCTTGATTTGCCCAGTCCTTCAATCTCCTTAGTCAACTTCATCTTATTTTGTTTTACTCCCTCTAACAAATCATTGTTAAGTCAGTTTCTCTCGAGAGATAATCCGTACATTTTCTGTTATGGTAGAAGCCATCCTAACTGTATTGTGCCGAGTCCAGTTTGAGATCCATTCTTCAGTGCATACAGGATGATTTACACATCTGTGTATTAAGGTGGATAAGTCCCCAGGGCCGGATGGGATCTACCCCAGAATACTGAAGGAGGCTGGCGTGAAATTGCTGAGGCCTTGACAGAAATCTTTGGATCCTCACTGTCTTCAGGTGATGTCCCGGAGGACTGGAGAACAGCCAATGTTGTTCCTTTGTTTAAGAAGGGTAGCAAGGGTAATCCAGGGAACTATAGGCCGGTGAGCTTTACGTCAGTGGTAGGGAAATTACTGGAGAGAATTCTTCGAGGCAGGATCTACTCCCATTTGGAAGCAAGTGGACGTATTAGCGAGAGGCAGCATGGTTTTGTGACAGGGCGGTCGTGTCTCACTAACTTGATAGAGTTTTTCGAGGAGGTCACAAAGATGATTGATGCAAGTAGGGCAGTGGATGTTGTCTATATGGACTTCACAAGCTCCCTCATGACAGACTGGTACAAAAGGTGAAGTCACACAGGACCAGAGGTGAGCTGGCAAGATGGATACAGAACTGGCTAGGTCATAGAAAGCAGAGAGTAGCAATGGAAGGGTGCTTTTCTGATTGGAGAGCTGTGACTAGTGGTGTTCCGTAGGGATCAGTGCTGGGACCATTGCTGTTCGTATATATATAAGTGATTTGGAGAAAAATGTAACTGGTCTGATTAGTAAGTTTGCGGACGACACAAAGGTTGGTGGAATTGCGGATAGCGATGAGGACTGTCAGAGGATTGCAGCAGGATTTAGATCGCTTGGAGACGTGGGCTGAGAGATGGCAGATGGAGTTTAATCCGGACAAATGTGAGGTAATGCATTTTGGAAGGTCTAATACAGGTAGGGAATATACAGTGAATGGTAGGCAAGAGTATTGACAGTCAGAGAGATCTAGGTGTACAGGTCCACAGGTCACTGAAAGGGGCAACACAGGTGGAGAAGGTAGTCAGGAAGGCATACGCCATGCTTACCTTCATTGGCCGGGGCATTGAGTATAAGAATTGGCAAGTCATGTTGGAGCTGTACAGAACCTTAGTTAGGCCACACTTGGAGTATAGTGTTCAATTCTGGTCGCCACACTACCAGAAGGATGTGGAGGCTTTAGAGAGGGTGCAGAAGAGATTTCCAGGGTGTTGTCTTGTATAAAGGGCATTAGTTATGAGGAGCGGTTGAATAAACTCGGTTTGTTCTCACTGGAACGACGGAGGTTGAGGGGCGACCTGATAGAGGTCTACAAAATTATGAGGGGCATAGACAGAGTGGATAGTCAGAGACTTTTTCCCAAGGTAGAGGGGTCAATTACTGGGGGCATAGATTTAAGGTGCGAGGGGCAAGGTTTAGAGGAGATGTACGAGGCAAGTGTTTTTACACAGAGGGTAGTGGGTGCCTGGAACTCGCTGCCGGAGGAGGTGGTGGAAGCCGGGACGATAGTGACATTTAAGGGGCATCTTGACAAATACATGAATAGGATGGGGATAGAGGGATACGGACCCCGGAAGTGTAGAAGATTTTAGTTTAGACGGGCACCTTGGTCGGCACAGGCTTGGAGGGCCGAAGGGCCTGTTCCTAGAACATAGAACAGTACAGCACAGAACAGGCCCTTCGGCCCTCGATGTTGTGCCGAGCAATGATCACCCTGTGCTGTAATTTTCTTTGAACAGAACATCGCAGTCCAAGGACATTGTTTAAGAATTCCTCAGGGTAGCGCTGGAATGTGGCGACTAGGGGCTTTTCACAGTAACTTCATTGAAGCCTACTCGTGACAATAAGCCATTTTCATTTCATAGTGTCCTCGGCCCAACCATCTTCAGCAGCTCCATCATTTTTTCTTCTTTTAAAAAAATAAATTTTGAGTACCCAATTCATTTTTTCCAATTAAGGGGCAATTTAGCGTGGCCGATCCACCTACCCTGCACATCTTTGGGTTGTGGGGGTAAAACCCACACAGACACGGGGAGGACTGTGCAAACTCCACACGGACAGTGACCCAGAGCCAGGATCAAACCTGGGACGTCGGTGTCATGAGGCAGCAGTGCTAACCACTACGCCACCATGCTGCCCCTCATCCTTCCATCATAAGGTCAGAAGGGGGGATGTTTGCGGATGACTGCACAATGTTCAGCACCATCCGCGACTCCTCAGATAATGAAGCAGTCCGTGTCCAATGCAGCAAGACCTGGACAATATCCAGTGGGTCTCACCCCCACAACCCAAAGATGTGCAGGTTAGGTGGATTGACAAGTGCCAGGCAATGACCATCTCCAATAAGAGAGAATCTAGCCATCGCCCCGTGAGGCTCAATGTCATTACCATCGCTGAATCCCCCACAAACCTTCCACAAACATTCAAACCCTCCATCACTGACGAGCAATGGCAGCCGTGTGTACCATCTATAAGATGCACTGCAGGAACTCACCAATGTTCCTTAGGCAGCACCTTCCAAACCCACGGCCACTCCCATCTAGAAGGACAAGAGCAGCAGATACCTGGGAACCCCACCACCTGGAGGTTCCCCTCCAAATCACTCACCATCCTGACTGGGAAATATTTCTTCATTCGTTCACTGTCGCTGGGGCAACATCCAAGACCTCCCTCCCTAACAGCACAGTGGATTGCACCTACACTTCAGGGACTGTAGTGGTTTAAGAAGGAAATTCACCACCACCTTCTGAAAAGCAATTAGGGTTGGGTGAGCTTGGCAGCATGGGTTGGTACCTGGGACTTCGATGTTGTGGCCATTTCGGAGACATGGATAGAGCAGGGGCGAGGAATGATTGTTGCAGGTGCCGGGGTTTAGATATTTCAGTGAGCTCAGGGAAGGTGGTAAAACAGTGGGAGGGGTGGCATTGTTAGTCAAGGACAGTATTACGGTATCTGAGAGGACATTTGATGAGGACTCGAATACTGAGGTAGTATGGGCTGAGTTAAGAAACAGGAAAGGAGAGGTCACCCTGTTAGGGCTTTTCTATAGGCCTCCGAAAAGTTCCAGAGATGTAGAGGAAAGGATTGCAAAGATGATTCTGGATAGGAGCGAAAGTAACAGGGTAGTTGTTATGGGGGACTTTAACTTTCCAAATATTGACTGGAAATACTATAGTTCGAGTACTTTAGATGGGTCCGTTTTTGTCCAATGTGTGCAGGAGGGTTTCCTGATGCATTATGTAGATAGGCCAACAAGAGGCGAGGCCGTATTGGATTTGGTACTGGGTGTAATGAACCAGGACAGGTGTTAGATTTGGAGGTAGGTGAGCATTTTGGTGATAGTGACCACAATTCGATTACGTTTACTTTAGTGATGGAAAGGGATAGGTATAAACTGCAGGGCAAGAGTTATAGCTGGGGGAAAGGCAATTATGATGCAATGAGGCAAGACTTAGGCTGCATCGGATGGGGAAGGAAACTGCAGGGGATGGGCACAATGGAAATGTGGAGCTTGTTCAAGGAACAGCTACTGCGTGTCCTTGATAAGTATGTACCTTTTTAGGCAGGGAGGAAGTGGTCGAGCGAGGGAACCATGGGTTACTAAAGCAGTTTAAACACTTGTCAAGAGGAAGTAGGCTTATGTAAAGATGAGACATGAAGGTTCAGTTAGGGCGCTTGAGAGTTACAAGTTAGCTAGGAAGGCTCTAAAGAGAGAGCTAAGAAGAGCCAGGAGGGGACATGAGAAGTCTCTGGCAGGTAGGATCAAGGATAACCCTAAAGCTTTGTATAAATATGTCAGGAATAAAAGAATGACTAAGGTAAGAGTAGGGCCAGTCAAGGACAGTAATGGAAGTTGTGCGTGGAGTCCGAGGAGATAGGAGAGGTGCTAAATGAGTTTTTTTCATCTGTATTCACACAGGAAAAAGACAATGTTGTCGAGGAGAATACTGAGATACAGACTACTGGACTAGACGGGATTGAGGTTCATAAGGAGGAAGTGTTAGTGATTCTGGAAAGTGTGAAAATAGATAAGTCCCCTGGGCCGGATCGAATTTATCCTAGGATTCTCTGGGAAGCTAGGGAGGAGATTGCTGAGCCTTTGGCTTTGATCTTTAAGTCATCGGGGCTGGTTTAGCTCACTGGGCTAAATCGCTGGCTTTTAAAACAGACCAAGCAGGCCAGCAGCACGGTTCGATTCCCGTACCAACCTCCCCGCACAGGCGCCGGAATGTGGTGACTAGGGGCTTTTCACAGTAACTTCATTGAAGCCTACTCGTGACAATAAGCGATTTTCATTTCATTTCATTTCATTCATCTTTGTCTACAGGAATAGTGCCGGAAGACTGGAGGGTAGCAAATGTTGTCCCCTTGTTCAAGAAGGGGAGTAGAGACAACCCTGGTAACTATAGGCCAGTGAGCCTACTTCTGTTGTGGGAAAAGTCTTGGAAAGGTTTATAAGAGATAGGATGTATAATCATCTGGAAAGGAATAATTTGATTAGGGATAGTCAACATGGTTTTGTGAAGGGTAGGTCGTGCCTCACAAACCTCATTGAGTTCTTCGAGAAGGTGACCAAACAGGTGGATGAGGGTAAAGCAATTGATGTGGTGTATATGGATTTCAGTAAAGCGTTTGATAAGGTTCCCCACGGTAGGCTATTGCAGAAAATACAGAGACATGGGATTCAGGGTGATTTAGCAGTTTGGATCAGTAATTGGCTAGCTGATAGAAGACAAAGGGTGGCGGTTGATGGGAAATGTTCTGACTGGTGTCCAGTTACTAGTGGTGTACCACAAGGATCTGTTTTGGGGCCGCTGCTGTTTTTCATTTTTATAAATGACCTGGAGGAGGGCGTAGAAGGATGGGTGAGTAATTTGCAGATGACACAAAAGTCGGTGGATTTGTGGACAGGGCAGAAGGATGTTGCAGGTTATCGAGAGACATAGATAAGCTGCAGAGCTGGGCTGACAGGTGGCAAATGGAGTTTAATGCAGAAAAGTGTGAGGTGATTCATTTTGGAAGGAATAACAGGAAGACAGAGTACTGGGCTAATGGTAAGATTCTTGGTAGTGTGGACGAGCAGAGAGATCTCGGTGTCCATGTCCATGGATCCCTGAAAGTTGCCACCCAGGTTGAGAGGGTTGTGAAGAAGGCCTATGGTGTGTTGGCCTTTATTGGTAGAGGGATTGAGTTCCGGAGCATGAGGTCATGTTGCAGTTGTACAAAACTCTGGTGCGGCCGCATTTGGAGTATTGCGTGCAGTTCTGGTCGCCGCATTATAGGAAGGATGTGGAAGCTTTGGAAAGGGTACAGAGGAGATTTACAAGGATGTTGCCCGGTATGGAGGGAAGATCATACGAGGAAAGGCTGAAGGACTTGAGGCTGTTTCGTTAGCGAGAAGAAGGTTAAGAGGTGACTTAATTGAGGCATACAAGATGATCGGAGGATTAGATAGGGTGGACATTGAGAGCCTTTTTCCTCGGATGGTGATGTCCAGCACGAGGGGACATAGCTTTAAATTGAGGGGAGATAGATATAGGACAGATGTCAGAGGTAGGTTCTTTACTCAGAGAGTAGTAAGGGCGTGGAATGCCCTGCCTGCAACAGTAGTGGACTCGCCAACACTAAACGCATTCAAATGGTCATTGGATAGACATATGGACGATAAGGGAATAGTGTAGATGGGCTTTAGAGGGTTTCACAGGTCGGCGCAACATCGAGGGCCGAAGGGCCTGTATTGCGCTGTAATGTTTCTATGTTCTATATATGCTCACGCCCTGTGAATAAATATTAAAAGCCGACAGTGAGGGGGCAGACAGTGGCGCAGTGGGTTAGCCCTGCTGCCTCACGGCGCTGAGGTCCCAGGTTCAATCCCGGTTCTGAGTCACTGTCCGTGTGGAGTTTGCACAATTTCCCTGTGTTTGCGTGGGTTTCACCCCCACAATCCAAAGATGTGCAGTGTAGGTGGATTGGCCACGCTAAATTGCCCCTGAATTGGAAAAAACTTAATTGGGTACTCTAAATTTAAAAAAAACAGAGGGTGGGCACTTGCACAGTGGTTAGCATTGCTGCCTACGGCGCTAAGGAGCCGGGTTCGAATCCCAACCCTGGTCACTGTCCGTGTGGAGTTTGCACATTCTCTCCGTGTCTGTGTGGGTTTCACTCCCACAACCCAAAGATGTTCAGGGTAGGTGGAATTGGCCATGCTAAATTGCCCCTTAATTGAAAAAAAAAATATTGGGTACTCTAAATTATTTAAAATAATTTTTTTTAAGTAAGCGGACACTGTACCTATCCCACTCCTTACATTTTAGTTCCTGGCAGTCAGGTGGATTTTCCAGCCTATCCACAAACTCGGAAATGAGTGATATTCCTCTGTGGGTAACTGCGCTTCCACACCTGTAACCCTGTGTTGCTTCTTGTTCTCTTCCTGGTTCCACTGGATAGTGTGAAACTCCCAGTGGATCATTCTTGGCAGAAAGCAGCAACAAACCCGAGTCAATGACTCTCTTCCGGCGCCAGAGGCCAGAACAGAGATACCTGGTGTACATGGGAGGGGGAGGGAGAATGGGCAGGTGCCAGATCAATCAGCTTTACATAGAAATAGAAGCTGGAGGAGGCCATTTGGCCCTTCGAGCCTGTTGCTCCATTAATTATGATCAAATTCAATACCCTGATCCCTCCTTCCCCCCATATATAGAAACTTTCCAAGTACTCCAAACCCACAACCACAAACTGACAGGTCAAAGCACCCACTATTCAGCCCAATTTACACCTAGAATGCAGATATTTAAGGATGGCCTGCATTAAATTGAACAAGTGTTCTGATTCCCTCAGGAAAGGAGAGAGTGTGAGAGGAGGAAAGCCGGAAACATCACGATGGGAATGTCGGAGAGGGAGGGAGTCCAGATGTTTTCTGTGTCTACAGAAGGGTTTCTTACTCAGGAGCTGCGAGCGTAATCTACAGCACACGATCCCAAAAAGAAATATTGGTGGACTGAAGAAGGGATTTCTTTTGGGGAAGAACATTCATCTGTCTTCAGATACCAATGAGGTGGCCCGTTACCAGGGAAACCAGGGCCTAGGAAGAACGAGGACCCATCAATAGCCTGAGCACTGGGTCCTGCCAGACGCAGGGGGAATCACCTTCTCTGCAAAAGCAGGATCTGAAGGAGAATCCAGAATGGAATAAGGCGGCAGCTCAGAGCAGAATGTCAAAGCAGAGCGATGAGGGAAAACAGGAGCAAAGTTAAACTAAAATGCAAGAACGTTTCAAAATGCAGCATAACCTGAGAGAATACGTGGATCAGATTAGTTGATTGGTATGTAGTCTTCCTTCACTTTTCACTTACCCATATTTCTGTCCAGCCCTGTTTTCGTCTCTCTCCTTGGCCCACATGGAACCCAAGATGTTGCCAATTTCTGTTTGTTATCCGGCCTGTTATCTATCTAGGTCATTTCACACAGCTCCCTTCAAATCTTCCCGAGCCTCCTCCAGTTTCCCTCACCCCTGACATTCGTCATAATAAGGTCATTATTTCCTAAATCTTCCAAACTCTTCATTTCCCAAAATGAAATCAAGTATTGTTCCTCACTGGGCTGGATAAATGCAGAGCTGAAAGACATTGCTACTGATTCCATCGTCAATCACAGGAACTGGGATAGGGACCTGTGGGCAGAGGGGTGACAGGGAATCATGGGGAGCGAGCGGGGGGGAGAATGGGCCACTCGAGTATGAGAGGAGGAGTTTCCAGTGTTGTGTTAGTGGGGTGGAATATGGCCTGTCTCAGCTCAGTTAATGTTGAAATTCTTTAAAAAAAATTTAGAGTACCCAATTAATTTTTCCCAATTAAGGGGTAATTTAGCGTGGCCAATCCACCTAACCTGCACATCTTTGGGTTGTGGGGGCGAAACCCACCCAACACGGGGAGAATGTGCAAACTCCACACGGAACAGTGACCCAGAGCCGGGATCGAACCTGGGACCTCAGCGTCGTGAGGCAGCAGGGCTAACCCACTGTGCCACCGTGCCGCCTGGGACCTCGGTGCCGAGAGGCTGCAGGGCTAACCCACTGTGCCACCCCTGGGACCGGTCGGTGGCCGAGAGGCTGCAGGGCTAACCCACTGCGCCACCGTGCCGCCCTGGGACCTCGGTGCCGAGAGGCTGCAGGGCTAACCCACTGTGCCACTGTACCGCCCTGGGACCTCGGTGCCGTGAAGCAGCAGGGCTAACCCACTGTGCCACCGTGCTGCCCTGGGACCTCGGTGCCGTGAAGCAGCAGGGCTAACCCACTGTACCGCCTGGGACCTCGGTGCCGTGAGGCAGCCGGGCTAACCCACTGGCCACCGTGCTGCCCTGGGACCTCGGTGCCGTGAGGCAGCAGGGCTAACCCACTGTGCCGCCCTGGGACTCGGTGCCGCGAGGCCTGCAGGGCTAACCCACCGTGCCGCCCGGGACCTCGGTGCCGTGAGGCAGCAGGGCTAACCCACTGTGCCACCCTGGGACCTCGTGCCGAGAGGCTGCAGGGCTAACCCACTGCGCCCACCGTGCTGCCCTGGGACCTCGGTGCCGGAGAGGCTGCAGGGCAACCCACTGTGCCACTGTGCCACCCTGGGACCTCGGTGCCGAGAGGCTGCAGGGCTAACCCACTGTGCCACCCCTCTGCCCACAGGTCCCTGTCCCCAACCCCCAGTCCCTGTGTCTGAGGATGGAATCAGTAGCAATGTCTTTCAGGTCAGGTCCTGATCACTGCTCCCACCCAGGCTCATGGGGTATTGGGAGTGGGCCAGTCAATGACAGAAGGTAAATCTGGTTCCAACCCCATGGTGTCAACTCAGGGACCCAATGATTCTGTTCAGTGGTCGAGGAAATATTCTTATATCAGCAAAATCCCACCAGTTTCTCAACCAGCAATGTTCTGTGATCTGCATTCACCTTTAGATTGGGGACATCCAGATGTGGAGACTGCGATTAACGGACACCCCCGCTTACACCGGCAGGTGCGAGACCTGCGCTTTGTTCAAACCATGAAATGGTTTCATGAGGATCCGGAGGGATTTTTGCAGCATTTCGAAGAAAGTGATGAGGAACTGATCTTCATCAAAGATGTGCTGGAGTTTATAGGTGAGCATTCATGTGCCTCTCTCTCTGGGGAAGAATGTGTTGATCACTTCCCCACAGACTGGCAGATAGTGAGACCCTCACAGCTTTTGGATCCAAGACAATAGTTTGAGATAGAGGCTGACAGTATAGGCCAGTGCGATCAGTACCAGAGTGAAGGACAGTAATTATAAACCCTCCAAGTTGACTATCGGTTGAGGTAATGCAGATGCCTCTGAATCCGGTGGTTCGGGCTGAAGTCTGACTGAACCTTTTGAGCATTCAAATCAAACTGATAGCTGCCTGGGGTATTTAGAGAGTGCTGCTGGCTGGGGTATTTAGAGAGTGCTGCACTGTCAGAGGTGCTGGCTGGGTAGTTAGAGAGTGCTGCACTGTCAGAGGTGCTGGCTGGGGTAGTTAGAGAGTGCTGCACTGTCAGAGGTGCTGGCTGGGGTATTTAGAGAGTTCTGCACTGCCAGAGGTGCTGGCTGGGGTATTTAGAGAGTTCTGCACTGCCAGAGGTGCTGGCTGGGGTATTAGAGAGTGCTGCACTGTCAGAGGTGCTGGCTGGGGTATTTAGAGAGTTCTGCACTGCCAGAGGTGCTGGCTGGGGTATTTAGAGAGGTGCTGGCTGGGTATTTAGAGAGGTGCTGGCTGGGGTATTTAGAGAGTGCTGCACTGTCAGAGGTGCTACCTTTCAGAGTGAAAAAGATCATTTGCATCGATGGGACAAAGGGCCTGTGTGTGTGTGGTAAATGACGCTATGATATTGGAGCCAGGCAACCTGGCAATATTTCAGGGGGCTGAATTTAACACTGTTCCCGGGATGTTTCACTAATCTCACGTCAGGTTTTTGATCTTCTAGGACAACATCTTCAGACACACGGCAACAAGCCAACAAACAGCTTTGTTCAATCACTTGGTCTGAGCCCAGAGAGTGAGGAGAAGTTAAACAGAATTTCACAACATCCTGAATAAACTTGATAATCAATGACCCACAGTTCCGAGAGACACTGAGACAATATGAGGTAAAGATCCTGTTCAGGCACAGAGGTAATCAACTTTATATTTCAATTTGTCTCCCTCATCTGCACTCTCACTGGGGTAAGGGTCCCAGACACACTGACTCTCACTGGGGTACGGGCCCCACACACACTGACTCTCACTGGGGTACGGGTCCCACACACACTGACTCTCACTGGGGTACGGGTCCCACACACACTGACTCTCACTGGGGTACGGGTCCCACACACACTGACTCGCACTGGGTACGGGTCCTACACACACACTGACTCTCACTGGGGTACGGGTCCCAGACACACTGACTCTCACTGGGGTATGGATCCCACACAACTGACTCTCACTGAGGTACGGGTCCCACACACACTGACTCTCATTGGGGTACGGGTCCCACCACACACTGACTCTCACTGGGGTACGGGTCCCACACACACTGACTCTCACTGGGGTACGGGTCCTACACACACACTGACTCTCACTGGGGTACGGGTCCCAGACACACTGACTCTCACTGGGGTACGGGTCCCAACACACTGACTCTCACCGGGGTACGGGTCCCACACACACTGACTCTCACTGGGGTACGGGTCCCACACACACTGGGGTAAGGGTCCCACACACACTGACTCTCACTGGGGTAGGGTCCCACACACACTGACTCTCACTGGGGTACGGGTCCCACACACACTGACTCTCACTGGGGTACGGGTCCCACACACACTGACTCTCACTGGGGTACGGGTCCCACACACACTGACTCTCACTGGGGTACGGGTCCCACACACATGACTCTCACTGGGTGTACGTGTCCCACACGCACTGACTCTCACTGGGTACGGGTCCCACACACACTGACTCTCACGGGGTACGGGTCCCACACACACTGACTCTCACTGGGTAGGGTCTACAACACACACTGACTCTCACTGGGGTATGGGTCCCACACACATTGACTTCACTGGGGTACGGGTCCCACACTGACTCTCACTGGGGTACAGGTCCCACACACACTGACTCGCACTGGGGTACGGGTCCCACACACACTGACTCTCACTGGGGTACGGGTCCCACACACACTGACTCTCACTGGGGTACGGGTCTCACACACACTGACTCTCACTGGGTACGGGTCCCACACACACCGACTCTCAACTGGGGTACGGATCCACACACACTGACTCTCACTGGGGTATGGGTCCCACCACACACTGACTCTCACTGGGGTACGGGTCTCACACACACTGACTCTCACTGGGTACGGGTCTCACACCACTGACCTCTCACTGGGGTACGGGTCCCTCATACACTGACTCTCACTGGGGTACGGGGTCCCACACCACTGACTCTCACTGGGGTACGGGTCCCACCCACACTGACTCTCACTGGGGTACGGGACCCACACACACTGACTCTCACTGGGGTATGGGTCCCACACACACTGACTCTCACTGGGGTACGGGTCCCACACACATGACTCTCACTGGGGTACGGGTTCCCACACACACTGACTCTCACTGGGGTACGGGTCCCACACACACTGAATCTCACTGGGGTACGGGTCCCCCACACACTGACTCTCACTGGGGTACAGGTCCCACACACACTGACTCGCACTGGGGTACGGGTCCCCACACACACTGACTCTCACTGGGGTACGGGTCCCCCACACACACTGACTCTCACTGGGGTACGGGTCCCACACACTGACTCTCACTGGGTACGGGTCCCACACACTGACTCTCACTGGGGTGCAGGTCCCACACACACCGACTCTTTGGATACAGATTTGTGAACTCTAATATAGAAACGGTTTTGTTCTGAGCTGCAAAACTGCCCAAAGAGAATCGAAGACCAAGTCAGCTCCTGTCCATTGAATCAGTGTTAGATATGGGAATTGGGAAGTGATTTTGAGAGCGCGGTTACGTGTCTGCTTGAGGCTGTGCTAAGGTCCTGTTTCCAGAGGCGATAGAAATGGGAATAGGGGGGGGGGGGGGGGGGGGGGGGGGGGGGGGGGGGGGGGCATTGTGCAGGCAGCAGTGGATCATCTTTTCCACATCCTAAAAGTGAAGAGGAAGAAACCTTATCGAGTTCTTTGAGAAGGTGACTGAACAGGTAGACGAGGGTAGAGCAGTTGATGTGGTGTATATGGATTTCAGTAAAGCGTTTGATAAGGTTCCCCACGGTCGGCTATTGCAGAAAATACGGAGGCTGGGGATTGAGGGTGATTTAGAGATGTGGATCAGAAATTGGCTAGTTGAAAGAAGACAGAGAGTGGTAGTTGATGGGAAATGTTCAGAATGGAGTTCAGTTACGAGTGGCGTACCACAAGGATCTGTTCTGGGGCCGTTGCTGTTTGTCATTTTTATAAATGACCTAGAGGAGGGCGCAGAAGGATGGGTGAGTAAATTTGCAGACGACACTAAAGTCGGTGGAGTTGTAGACAGTGCGGAAGGATGTTGCAGGTTACAGAGGGACATAGATAAGCTGCAGAGCTGGGCTGAGAGGTGGCAAATGGAGTTTAATGTGGAGAAGTGTGAGGTGATTCACTTTGGAAAGAATAACAGGAATGCGGAATATTTGGCTAATGGTAAAATTCTTGGTAGTGTGGATGAGCAGAGGGATCTCGGTGTCCATGTACATAGATCCCTGAAAGTTGCCACCCAGGTTGATAGGGTTGTGAAGAAGGCCTATGGTGTGTTGGCCTTTATTGGTAGAGGGATTGAGTTCCGGAGCCATGAGGTCATGATGCAGCTGTACCAAACTCTGGTACGGCCGCATTTGGAGTATTGCGTACAGTTCTGGTCGCCTCATTATAGGAAGGACGTGGAAGCTTTGGAACGGGTGCAGAGGAGATTTACCAGGATGTTGCCTGGTATGGAGGGAAAATCTTATGAGGAAAGGCTGATGGACTTGAGGTTGTTTTCGTTAGAGAGAAGAAGGTTAAGAGGTGACTTAATAGAGGCATACAAAATGATCAGAGGGTTAGATAGGGTGGACAGCGAGAGCCTTCTCCCGCGGATGGAGGTGGCTAGCACGAGGGGACATAGCCTTAAATTGAGGGGTAATAGATATAGGACAGAGGTCAGAGGTGGGTTTTTTACGCAAAGAGTGGTGAGGCCGTGGAATGCCCTACCTGCAACAGTAGTGAACTCGCCAACATTGAGGGCATTTAAAAATTTATTGGATAAGCATATGGATGATAAGGGCATAGTGTAGGTTAGATGGCCTTTAGTTTTTTTTTTCCATGTCGGTGCAACATCGAGGGCCGAAGGGCCTGTACTGCGCTGTATCGTTCTATGTTCTATGTTCTAAAGTAACAAGAAAGAAAAATGAGATCAACCAAAATAGGGAACCCCTGTGACCAAGAGAGTCTCCACATCAACAAAGCCACGGTGATTCAATCAATTCCTTATTCCAATTTTCTTTGCAGAGTACTGGAAGCCCCTGACCCGAAGCTCCGAGCTAACTTGACAATGTTGGTATCTGCCGGTGTCTTGGACATTCTGCTGAGGAACAACAGCTCGACTTGAGTTTGAGAACAAGTGAACGGCTGCAACAAATGACTCTGAGCAGCAAGAACCAACATGGGGCAGGGCAGTAAGGTGTGGAATCTGCATCTTCAGTGTTGTCTCATGCATAAATAAACCACTTCATGCAGCTTCTCTCTTCCACTGTAAATGGCAGCCAGTAACTGAAGGAGCAAATCGCAAATCCCACAAACCAACATCAACGACAACCCGAATTTATCCACAGCCCTTGGCCCACAGACCCATATACACCCTCATCTGTAACCACATACCCTCAGACACCCTCATATACACTCACATACAATACACTCAGACTCAACCACATACATTCACATACACCATCATATACAATCACTTATACAACTATATACACTCATACCCTCACAATACACCAACCACAATTAATTCCTTTTCTCGGGCAGTTCCTGAAGGTATTGACTCTCACTGGGGGACAGTTCCTGAAGGTGCTGACTCTCACTGGGACACAGATCCTGAAGGTGCTGACTCTCACTGGGACACAGTTCCTGAAGATGCTGACTCTCACTGGGACACAGATCCTGAAGGTGCTGACTCTCACTGGGACACAGTTCCTGAAGGTGCTGACTCTCACTGGGACACAGTTCCTGAAGGTGCTGACTCTCACTGGGACACAGTTCCTGAAGGTACTGACTCTCACTGGGACACAGATCCTGAAGGTGCTGACTCTCACTGGGGGACAGTTCCTGAAGGTGCTGACTCTCCCTGGGATACAGTTCCTGAAGGTGCTGACTCTCACTGGGACACAGTTCCTGAAGGTGCTGACTCTCACTGGGACACAGTTCCTCAAGGTGCTGACTCTCACTGGGACACAGTTCCTCAAGGTGCTGACTCTCACAGGGACACATGTGGAGCTTTTTCAAGGAACAGCTACTGCGTGTCCTTGATAAGTATGTACCTGTCAGGCAGGGAGGAAGTTGTTGAGCAAGGGAACCGTGGTTTACTAAGGAAGTTGAAGCACTTGTCAAGAGGAAGAAGAAAGCTTATGTTAGGATGAGACATGAAGGCTCAGTTAGGGCACTTGAGAGTTACAAGTTAGCCAGGAAGGACCTAAAGGGAGAGTTAAGAAGAGCGAGGAGGGGACATGAAAGGTCGTTGGCGGATAGGATCAAGGAAAACCCGAAGGCTTTCTATAGGTATATCAGGAACAAAAGAATGACTCGAGTAAGATTAGGGCCAATCAAGGATAGTAGTGGAAAGTTGTGTGTGGAATCAGAGGAGATAGGGGAAGCGTTAAATGGATATTTTTCGTCAGTGTTTACACTGGAGAAAGACAATGTTGTTGAGGAGAATACTCAGGTATAGTCGACCAGGCTAGATGGGATTGAGGTTCACAAGGAGGTGGTGTTAGCAATTTTGGAAAGTGTAAAAATAGGTAAGTCCCCTGGGCCTGCTGGGATTTATCCTAGGATTCTCTGGGAAGCCAGGGAGGAGATTTCAGAGCCTTTGTCCTTGATCTTTATGTCGTCTTTGTCGACAGGAATAGTGCCGGAAGACTGGAGGATAGCAAATGTTGTCCCCTTGTTCAAGAAGGGGAGTAGAGACAACCCTGGTAATTATCGACCTGTGAGCCTTACTTCGGTTGTGGGTAAAATGTTGGAAAAGGTTAGAAGAGTTAGGATGTATAATCATCTTGAAAAGAACAAGTTGATTAGCGATACTCAACACGGTTTTGTGAAGGGTAGGTCATGCCTCACAAACCTTATCGAATTTTTTGAGAAGGTGACCAAACAGGTGGATGAGGGTAAAGCGGTTGATGTGGTGTATATGGATTTCAGTAAGGCGTTTGATAAGGTTCCCCATGGTAGACTATTGCAGAAAATACGGACGTATGGGATTGAAGGTGATTTAGCGGTTTGGATCAGTAATTGGCTAGCTGAAAGAAGACAGAGGGTAGTGGTTGATGGCAAATGTTCATCCTGGAGTTCAGTTACTAGTGGTGTACCGCAAGGATCTGTTTTGGGGCCACTGCTGTTTGTCATTTTTATAAATGACCTGGAAGAGGGTGTAGAAGGATGGGTTAGTAAATTTGCAGATGACACGAAGGTCGGTGGAGTTGTGGATAGTGCTGAAGGATGTTAGAGGTTACAGAGGGACATAGATAAGCTGCAGAGCTGGGCTGAGAGGTGGCAGATGGAGTTTAATGCGGAAAAGTGTGAGGTGGTTCACTTTGGAAGGAGTAACAGGAATGCAGAGTACTGGGCTAATGGCAAGATTCTTGGCAGTGTAGATGAACAGAGAGATCTCGGCATCCAGGTACATAAATCCCTGAAAGTTGCCACCCAGGTTAATAGGGCTGTTAAGAAGGCATATGGTGTGCTAGCCTTTATCAGTAGGGGGATTGAGTTTCGGAGCCACGAGGTCATGCTGCAGCTGTACAAAACTCTGGTGCGGCCGCACCTGGAGTACTGCGTGCAGTTCTGGTCACCACATTATAGGAAGGATGTGGAAGCTTTGGAAAGAGTTCAGAGGAGATTTACTAGGATGTTGCCTGGTATGGAGGGAAGGTCTTACGAGGAAAGGCTCAGGGACTTGAGGTTGTTTTTGTTAGAGGAGAAGGCTGAGAGGTGACTTAATAGAGACATATAAGATAGTCAGAGGGTTAGATAGGGTGGACAGTGAGAGTCATTTTCCTCGGATGGTGATGACCAACACGAGGGGACATAGGGTGGTAGATATAGGACAGATGTCAGAGGCAGTTTCTTTACTCAGAGAGTAGTAGGGGTGTGGAACGCCCTGCCTGCAACAGTAGTAGACTCGCCAAATTTAAGGGCATTTAAGTGGTCACTGGATAGACATATGGATGAAAATGGAATAGTGTAGGTCAGATAGGCTTCAGATGATTTCACAGGTCGGCGCAACATCGAGGGCCGAAGGGCCCGTACTGCGCTGTAATGTTCTATGTTCTCACTGGGAGACAGTTCCTGAAGGTGCTGTCTCTCACTGGGGGACAGTTCCTGAAGGTGCTGACTCTCACTGGGACACAGTTCCTGAAGGTGCTGACTCTCACTGGGGGACAGTTCCTGAAGGTGCTGACTCTCACTGGGATACAGTTCCTGAAGGTGCTGACTCTCACTGAGACACAGTTCCTGAAGGTGCTGACTCTCACTGGGACACATATCCTGAAGGTGCTGACTCTCACTGGGACACAGTTCCTGAAGTTGCTGACTCTCACTGGGACACAGTTCCTGAAGGTGCTGACTCTCACTGGGACACATATCCTGAAGGTGCTGACTCTCACTGGACACAGTTCCTGAAGTTGCTGACTCTCACTGGGACACAGTTCCTGAAGGTGCAGACTCTCACTGGGACACAGTTCCTGAAGGTGCTGACTCTCACTGGGACACAGTTCCTGAAGGTGCTGACTCTCACTGGGACACAGTTCCTGAAGGTGCTGACTCTCACTGGGACACAGTTCCTGAAGGTGCTGACTCTCACTGGGACACAGTTCCTGAAGGTGCTGACTCTCACTGGGACACAGTACCTGAAGGTGCTGACTCTCACTGGGACACAGTCCCTGAAGGTGCTGACTCTCACTGGGACACAGTTCCTGAAGGTGCTGACTCTCACTGGGACACAGTTCCTGAAGGTGCTGACTCTCACTGGGACACAGTTCCTGAAGGTGCTGACTCTCACTGGGACACAGTCCCTGAAGGTGCTGACTCTCACTGGGACACAGTTCCTGAAGGTGCTGACTCTAACTGGGGGACAGTTCCTGAAGGTACTGACTCTCACTGGGGGACAGTTCCTGAAGGTACTGACTCTCACTGGGACACAGTCCCTGAAGGTGCTGACTCTCACTGGGACACAGTTCCTGAAGGTGCTGACTCTCACTGGGGGACAGTTCCTGAAGGTACTGACTCTCACTGGGGGACAGTTCCTGAAGGTACTGACTCTCACTGGGGTACAGTTCCTGAAGGTGCTGACTCTCACTGGGACACAGTTCCTGAAGGTGCTGACTCTCACTGGGACACAGGTCCTGAAGGTGCTGACTCTCACTGGGACACACGTCCTGAAGGTGCTGACTCTCACTGGGACACAATTCCTGAAGGTGCTGACTCTCCCTGGGATACAGTTCCTGAAGGTGCTGACTCTCACTGGGACACAGTTCCTGAAGGTGCTGACTCTCACTGGGCGACAGTTCCTGAAGGTGCTGACTCTCACTGGGCGACAGTTCCTGAAGGTGCTGACTCTCACTGGGACACAGTCCCTGAAGGTGCTGACTCTCACTGGGACACAGTTCCTGAAGGTGCTGACTCTCACTGGGACACAGTTCCTGAAGGTGCTGACTCGCACTGGGACACAGTTCCTGAAGGTGCTGACTCTCACTGGGACACAGTTCCTGAAGGTGCTGACTCTCACTGGGACACAGTTCCTGAAGGTGCTGACTCTCACTGGGGGACAGTTCCTGAAGGTGCTGACTCTCACTGGGGTACAGTTCCTGAAGGTGCTGACTCTCACTGGGGTACAGTGCCTGAAGGTGCTGACTCTCACTGGGACACAGTTCCTGAAGGTGCTGACGCTCACTGGGACACAGTTCCTGAATGTGTATAAATGGTCTCCAGGGACCATTACAAATCGTACACAAAAATCGGCTTGTGCAACTTCAGGATGATCATTTCACAAGCGACTATTCACCCTGGGTCAATTGTTCCAATAAAACTGAATACTCACTGATGTTCCACCTCCCCGTATTATCAATCCTTGGCAGAGAGCATATTTATTTTTTCCTGGCATCATAGAATTTACAGTGCAGAAGGATGCCAGCCGGTCCATCAAGTCTGCACCGGCCCTTGGAAGGAGCACCCTACAGAAGCCTCTGCCTCCAACCTATCCCTTGTGGGCATCACTGGACCAGCCTTTATTGCCCATTGGTAATTGCCCTTGAGCTGAGTGTCTCGCTCGGCCAGTTCAAATGGCAGTTGAGAGTCAACCACGTTGCTATCGGTCTGGAGTCCCATGTAGACCAGACCAAAGCTTGCGCTTTTCAAGGAGACACATCCGGAGTGAAGCACATCCAGAGTGGGAATTGCAACTTGGTAATTTGGTGCAGTGAGGTAATCAGGAAAGGTAAGTGGAAAATCTAATTCTGCTGTTTTTCAGTTAAAAGTGCAGTGTGTACCTTAGTGTCTGATTGGTTGAAGCTTCCCCCACCCTAATTGCTGAGAGGCAGTTATCTGTCAGTCACCTGAGGCCTGTTTCAGGGCACAAAGGGCACATTGTATTCTTCTCTTTGAAGTTTAGGGTTTTTTTGAGTCATCGGTTAGCTGAGGTCTGCATAAAAGACAGACAGAAAGCGCACTCAGTAAACTAGCGCTTTTCAAGGAGACACATCCAGAGTTGGAATTGCAACTTGGTAATTTGGTGCAGTGAGGTAATTCAGTGCAGAGTGAGAAGGTGCTTTTTTGGAGGTGCTTTTTAACCCTGGTAAGTGACTGGTAAGTAGTTTTTCTTTTCATTGTCTAATTTATTTATTTTTATTTTTAAATTGTAGTTGTATAAGTTTACCTAAGGTTTAAGACATGGCAGGAGATTCCAGACAGGTGTCATGCTCCTCATGTACGATGTGGGAGCTCAGGGACATGTCCACTGTCCCTGGCTCTTTCACGTGCAAGAAGTGTGTTCAGTTGCAGCTCCTGTTAGACCGCTTGACAGCTCTGGAGCTGCGGATGGACTCACTTTGGAGCATCCGCGATGCTGAGGAGGTCGTGGATAGCACGTTTAGCGAGTTGGTCACACCGCAGGTGAAGGTTACTGAGGGAGATAGCAAATGGGTGACCAAAAGACAGAGCAAGAGTAGGAAGGCAGTGCAGGTGTCCCCTGCGGTCATCACCCTGCAAAACAGATATACCGCTTTGGATACTGTTGGGGGAGATGGCTCACCAGGGGAAGGCAGCAGCAAGGTGCATGGCACCATGGCTGGCTCTACTGCACAGCAGGGCAGTAATAAAAATGGCAGGGCTATAGTGATAGGGGACTCGATCGGCAGGGGAATAGACAGGCGGTTCTGTGGACGCAATTGAGACTCCAGGATGGTAACGTTGCCTCCCTGGTGCAAGGGTCAAGGATGTCTTGAAGCGGCTGCAGGACATTCTGGGGGGGGGGGGGGGGGGGGGGGGGGGGGAGAGAAAGGATGAACAGCTAGCTGTCATGGTGCACATAGGCACCAACGATATAGGTAAAAACGGGATGAGGTCCTACAAGCGGAATTCAGGGAGGTTAGGAGTTAAACTAAAAAGTAGGACCTCAAAGGTAGTAATCTCAGGATTGCTACCAGTGCCACGAGCTAGTCAGAGTAGGAATGTCAGGATAGATAGGATGAATGCATGGCTCGAGAGATGGTGCAAGAGGGAGGGATTCAAATTCCTGGGGCATTGGGATCGGTTCTGGGGGAGGTGGGACCAGTACAAACCGGACGGTCTGCACCTGGGCAGGACTGGAACCGATGTCCTGGGGGGGGGGGGGGGGGGGGGGGTGTTTGCTAGAGCTGTTGGGGAGGGTTTACACTAATGTGGCAGGGGGATGGGAAACCGATGCAGGAAGTGGAAGGTAGTAAAACAGAGACAGAAGCAAAAGGAAGGGGAAAAATGCAAGGCAGAGAAGACATAGTCAAAAATCTAAAAGGGCGACAGTACAAGGTACAGTGACTGAGGGGAGCTCAGTGAATAGGCTCAGTAATACTAAAAGGAATAAAAACTGGAGATGTTAAGATTCAAAACAGAGGTAAAAAAAAACCAATATAAAGTGTACTTTACCTGAATGCTCATAGTATTCGGAATAAAGTAATGAGTTAATGGCACAACTCATCGTGAATGACTATGATTTAGGTGGCCATTACTGAAACATGGTTAAAGGATGGTCACGACTGGGAGTTAAATATCTGAGGGTTATCAATATTCGGAAGGACAGAGTGGATGGTAAGGGAGGTGGTGTTGCTCTGTTATTTAAGGAGACATCCGGGCAATAGTAAGGGATGACATCGGTGCTATGGAGGATAAGGTTGAATCCATTGGGTGGAAATCAGGAATAGTAAGGCGAAAAAGTTACTGATAGGAGTAGTCTATCGGCCACCAAATAGTAACGTTATGGTGGGGCAGGAATAAACAAAGAAATAACTGATGCATGTAGAAATGGTACGCAGTTATCATTGGGGATTTTAATCTACATGTTGATTGGTTTAACCAGGTCGGTCAAGGCAACCTTGAGGAGGAGTTTATAGAATGTATCCGCGATAGTTTCCTAGAACAGTATGTAATGGAACCTACGAGGGAACAAGCGGTCCTAGATCTTGTCCTGTGTAATGAGACAGGATTGATTCATGACTCATAGTTAGGGATCCTCTCGGAAGGAGCGATCACAATATGGTGGCATTTAAAATAAAGATGGAGGGTGAGAAAGTAAAATAAATACTAGTGTTTTGTGTTTAAACAAAGGAGATTACAATGGGATGAGAGAAGAACTAGCTAAGGATGGGAGCAAAGATTTTATGGTGGAACAGTGAGGAACAGTGGAGAACCTTCCAAGCGATTTTTCACAGTGCTCAGCAAAGGTTTATACCAACAAAAGGAAGGACAGTAGAAAGAGGGAAAATCGACCGTGGATATCTAAGGAAATAAAGGAGAGTATCAAATTGAAGGAAAAAGCATATAAAGTGGCAAAGATTGGTGGGAGACTAGAGGACTGGGAAATCTTTAGGGGGCAACAGAAAGCTACTAAAAAAGCTATAAAGAGGAGTAAGATAGAGTATGAGTGTAAACTTGCTCAGAATATAAAAGCAGACAGCAAAAGTTTTTACAAATATAAAACGAAAAAGAGTGGCGAAGGTAAATATTGGTCCTTTAGAGGATGAGAAGGGAGTTTTAATAAGGGAGATGAGGAAATGGCTGAGGAACTGAACAGGTTTTTTGGGGTCGGTCTTCACAGTGGAAGACACAAATAACATGCCAGCGACTGATAGAAATGAGGCTATGACAGGTGAGGACCTTGAGAGGATTGTTATCACTAAGGAGGTAGTGATGGGCAAGCTAATGGGGCTAAAGGTAGACAAGTTCCTGGCCCTGGTGGAATGCATCCCAGAGTGCTAAAAGAGATGGCTAGGGAAATTGCAGATGCACTAGTGATAATTTACCGAAATTCACTAGACTCTGGGGTGGTCCCGGTGGATTGGAAATTAGCAAACGTGACATCACGGTTTAAAAAAGGAGGTACGCAGAGAGCAGGAAATTATAGGCCAGTGAGCTTAACTTCGGTAGTAGGGAAGATGCTGGAATCTATCATCAAGGAAGAAATTGCGAGGCATCTGGATAGAAATTGTCCATTGGACAGACGCAGCATGGGTTCATAAAGGGCAGGTCGTGCCTAACTAATTTAGTGTAAATTTTTGAGGACAACCAGTGCAGTAGATAACGGGGAGCCAATGGATGTGGTATATCTGGATTTCCAGAAAGCCTTTGACAAGGTGCCACACAAAAGGTTGCTGCAGAAGATAAAGATGCATGGCATTAAAGGTAAAGTAGTAGCATGGATAGAGGATTGGTTAATTAATAGAAAGCAAAGAGTGGGGATTAATGGGTGTTTCTCTGGTTGGCAATCAGTAGCTAGTGGTGTCCTCAGGGATCCGTGTTGGGCCCACAATTGTTCACAATTTACATAGATGATTTGGAGTTGGGGACCAAGGGCAATGTGTCCAAGTTTGCAGATGACACTAAGATGAATGGTAAAGCGAAAAGTGCAGAGGATACTGGAAGTCTGCAGAGGGATTTGGCTAGGTTAAGTGAATGGGCTAGGGTCTGGCAGAGGAATACAATGTTGACAAATGTGAGGTTATCCATTTTGGTAGGAATAACAACGGGATTATTTAAATGATAAAATATTAAAGCATGCGCTGTGCAGAGAGACTGGTTGTGCTAGTGCACGAGTCACAGAAAGTTGGTTTACAGGTGATTAAGAAGGCAAATGGAATTTTGTCCTTCATTGCTAGAGGGATGGAGTTTAAGACTAGGGAGGTTATGCTGCAATTGTATAAAGTGTTAGTGAGGCCACACCTGGAGTAGTGTGTTCAGTTTTGGTCTCCTTACTTGAGAAAGGACATACTGGCACTGGAGAGTGTGCAGAGGAGATTCACTAGGTTAATCCCAGAGCTGAAGGGGTTGGATTATGAGGAGAGTTTGAGTAGACTGGGACTGTACTCGTTGGAATTTAGAAGGATGGGGGGATCTTATAGAAACATTTAAAATTATGAAGGGAATAGATAGGATAGATGCGGGCAGGTGTTTCCACTGGGGGTGACAGCAGAACTAGGGGGCATAGCCTCAAAATAAGGGGAAGTAGATTTAGGACTGAGTTTAGGAAGAACTTCTTCACCCAAAGGTTTGTGAATCTATGGAATTCCTTGCCCAGTGAAGCAATTGAGGCTCCTTCATTAAATGTTTTTAAGGTAAAGATAGATCGTTTTTGAAGAATAAAGGGATTAAGGGTTATGGTGTTCGGGCCGGAAATTGGAGCTGAGTCCACAAAAGATCAGCCATGATCTCATTGAATGGTGGAGCAGGCTCGAGGGGCCAGATGGCCTACTCCTGCTCCTAGTTCTTATGTAAGGACGGCAGATTCCCTTCCCTAAAGAGCATTAGTGAACCAAATAGGGTTTTGCAACACTCGAAACACGGAACCAGGTCACACTCTCAGGGAGCAACCATCCAATCAGACAAACTCACAACACTAGCCCCCATCTGCATAAAAAAGGGTATCATCTGCTTGAGCCTATTCTTTAAAAAATTTTTTTTTTTTTTTTTTTTTTAAAAAGAGTACCCAATTATAATTTTCCAATTAAGGGGCAATGTAGCGTGGCCAATCCACCTATCCTGCCCATCTTTTTTGGGTTGTAGGGGTGAAACCCACGCAGACACTGGGAGAATGTGCAAACTCCTCACGGACAGTGACCCAGGGCGGGGATTCGAACCCAGGTCCTCAGCGCCATGAGGCAGCAATGCTGACCACTGTGCCACCGTGCTGCCCTGCTCGAGCCTGTTCTACCAATGAAACCTTGACTTATCTAAATCTTAACTCCACCTAACCACATTGGCATCGCAACCCCCAATACCTTCACCAACAGTTGGGGGGGCACAGGAGACAAAGACATTTCCTGCCCCCTTGTGCAAGTACTTCCTGGCATTTCGCTGAGCTGCCTGCCTGTGATTTAAGATGATGTGCTGTGTTGTTCTGGAATCTCCAACCAGATTCAAGTTTTTCTCTCTTCACCTATTAAATTCTTTCATCTTCAAACACTTCAATTAAATCAGCCTTTAACTGGAATACAAGTGGAGTCCAATGCAACCCATCCCCAATTTAACCCTTTCAGCCCCAGTATCATTCCAGTGGATCTGCACCTCTCACCCTCCAGGGCCAGTATATCGTCAAGGGGCAGTGCCTTGCTCCATATGAAGATGCTCTAAACATGATGCAGCCAAAGCTTTATATGTACCCTGACATAACTTGCAGCTTCCTCAAAGTAAAGAGGTTAACAGGATGTTGGTTTTTATTTTCTGTATGTGGAGCCGTGAATCTCTCTGGTCCTCCGCAGTTCTCAGCATTTAGAAAAGATTCTGATCTGGTTTCCTTGGGTCCAAAGTGGATAACCTCAGATTTCACTGACCTCAGGTCTTGCCTCTTCACTTTAATCCATCAATATCCCTTTTGGAAGTTTCAGTTCCACCTTATGATTTACTTAGTGTCATCGGCAAGCTTCGATATACCTTCATCAAATCACATTGTGTAAAGCTGAGACCCCAGACCAGGTTGCACCATGCCCGCATATCCATTCTCCGCACCATGCCGCATATCCATCTCGCCTGCACCATGCCCGCATATCCATTATCCGCCTGCACCATGCCCGCATATCCATTATCCGCCTGCACCATGCCGCATATCATTATCCGTCTGCACCATGCCCGCATATCCATATCCGCCTGCACATGCCCGCATATCCATTCCCGTCTGCACCATGCCCGCATATCCATTCTCCTTCTGCACCATGCCCGCATATCCATTCTCCGCCTGCACCATGCCCGATATCCATTCTCGCCTGCACCATGCCCGCATATCCATTCTCCGTCTGCACCATGCCCGCATATCCATTATCCGCCTGCACCATGCCCGCATATCCATTCTCCGCCTGCACCATGCCCGCATATCCATTCTCCGTCTGCACCATGCCCGCATATCCATTCTCCGCCTGCACCATGCCCGCATATCCATTCTCCGTCTGCACCATGCCCGCATATCCATTCTCCGCCTGCACCATGCCCGCATATCCATTCTCCGTCTGCACCATGCCCGCATATCCATTCTCCGCCTGCACCATGCCCGCATATCCATTCTCCGCCTGCACCATGCCCGATCCATTATCCGCCTGCACCATGCCCGCATATCCATATCCGTCTGCACCATGCCGCATATCCATTATCCTTCTGCACCATGCCCGCATATCCATTCTCCGTCCTCTATCCTCTGATATAACTCCTTGTACAAGCCATTAGGATTCTTTCCAAATCCTTGCATTTCATTTTTATTCAGTGGAAGATTATTGAAAATCTTCTGGAAATCAATAAACACATTGGCTGGTTTAGCTCACTGGGCTAAATCGCTGGCTTTTAAAGCAGACCGAGCAGGCCAGCACGGTTCGATTCCTGTACCGGCCTCCCCGAAACAGGCGCCAGAATGTGGCGACTAGGGGCTTTTCACAGTAACTTAATTGAAGCCTACTCGTGACAATAAGCGATTTTCATTTCCTCAATTAATGTAATTGTTTTGAATCAGCCCTTTAGGAATTCATGCTGGCTCCAAATCAGCTGACATTTACCAAGAACACAATGGCTGTCCCCTCCCCTTCTCACAGCTGGTGAAGTGTCGCATTCCAGTGGATCCTGGAAAATACCGGAGCATCTTCAAAGGGAATTCTATCACTATGAAAGAAGATGGTCTTGGTCGCCTGGGGAAAGGATGGTCTCCAGCCTTCACTGGCTATTCAATGCAAGGGCTGTGCATATTTGATTTGTATAAAGTTTTCAAGTTCTGAATTTTGGCCTATAATTTTGTAACTTATCCCTCAGATCCGTCTTAAATAGTAGAATGACACTGGCAACTTTCCGGTTCAATTTGTGAATAACTTTGCTGGAAGTTGCATGGACCTACTCTGGAATCCCCTGACTCCATTTCTAAACCCATCGTTAAAACCGACGCCTTGAAGCAAGTTTCAGGTCACCTCTCCCAGAGACAGAGAGGAGGGGGTGGTGAGGGAGGATGGAATTTATTTAGGTTATTTCTACTAAATGCCCTCAAATCGTGGAGATGAAATCTTCGTGACAACAGCAGCAAATCCAAGACTGGCACAATGGAATTGTTTACTTGTTTATTCTGAAATGCAAGATTATAACAGCTCTCAGCCCAGTCCTGTGAAGCTGGGCCATGATTCATCCAGTTCAAATGTTTTATCCCTGAAAGTCCTTGTAGACATTTAGCAGAACATGCAAAACGGAGAGAAACAGGTACTCAGGACCAAACCAAAATGGCAGGAAGACAGACAGGGTCCATGTCCAATTCCAATCACAGTATGGAGTAGACTTATTGATCAACACTAAACTCCAATAACACAAACATCATGGCTCCAGTGTGACGACACGCCATTTACACTTATGGTCGGTCTATCCCCAGACCACGGTACTGCCATTCAGCACTAACACAGAGAAAAACAGACACAAGCATTCAAAGATAGAGACTGCCATGTCTGTGGTGAAAGGCAATAAGCAGCCCACATCTTGCGTATCAGGCTGCTTCCTGCATTTCGGAGGTTATTTAACCCAGGGGCACTGTCTGTACAGATCAGTTCATTTATATCGAGTGATTCTATCGAAGATTCTGACTTCATTGTCCCCGTGCATGGCTATCCCGTTGTGGGGTAAGGAGTTTTGGATAGAGTCCAGATTGTGCGTGGAAATACCTACCACACTTCTACGTTTCTTTTACAATAACCACAGAAGTCGCTCTTTTTGGAAGTGAATATTCCACATGTCCCGGATGGGGAATTAGTGTGGGACCAGTCTCTCCATAACCAGTATCAAAACACACCCAGGACAGGTACAGCACGGGGTTAGATACAGAGTAAAGCTCCTCTACACTGTCCCCATCACACACTCCCAGGACAGGTACAGCACGGGGTTAGATACAGAGTAAAGCTCCCTACACTGTCACCATCAAACACTCCCAGGACAGGCACAGCACGGGGTTAGATACAGAGTAAAGCTCTCTCTACACTGTCCCCATCAAACACTCCCAGGACAGGTACAGCACGGGGTTAGATACAGAGTAAAGCTCCCTCTACACTGTCCCCATCAAACACTCCCAGGACAGGTACAGCATGGGGTTAGATACAGAGTAAAGCTCCCTCTACACTGTCCCCATCAAACACTCCCAGGACAGGTACAGCACAGGGTTAGATACAGAGTAAAGCTCTCTCTACACTGTCCCCATCAAACACTCCCTGGACAGGTACAGCACGGGGTTAGATACAGAGTAAAGCTCCCTCTACACTGTCCCCATCAAACACTCCCAGGACAGGTACAGCACGGGGTTAGATACAGAGTAAAGCTCCCTCTACACTGTCCCCATCAAACCCTCCCAGGACAGGTACAGCACGGGGTTAGATACAGAGTAAAGCCCCTCTACACTGTCCCCATCAAACCCTCCCAGGACAGGTACAGCACGGGGTTAGATACAGAGTAAAGCTCCCTCTACACTGTCCCCATCAAACACTCCCTGGACAATTACAGCACAGGGTTAGATACAGAGGAAAGCTCCCTCTACACTCTTCCCATCAAACACTCCCAGGACAGGTACAGCATGGGATTAGATACAGAGTAAAGCTCGCTCTACACAGTCCCCATCAAACACTCCCAGGACAGGTACAGCACGGGGTTAGATACAGAGTAAAGCTCCCTCTACACTGTCCCCATCAAACATCCCAGGACAGGTACAGCACGGGGTTAGATACAGAGTAAAGCCTCTACACTGTCCCCATCAAACACTCCCAGGACAGGTACAGCACGGGGTTAGATACAGAGTAAAGCTCCCTCTACTCTATCCCCATCAAACACTCCCAGGACAGGTACAGCACGGGGTTAGATACAGAGTAAAGCTCCCTTACATCTGTCCCCATCAACCACTCCCAGGACAGGTACACCACTGGGTTAGATACAGAGTAAAGCTCCCTCTACACTGTCCCCATCAAACACTCCCAGGACAGGTACAGCACGGGGTTAGATACAGAGTAAAGCTCCCTCTACACTGTCCCCATCAAACACTCCCAGGACAGGCACAGCACGGGGTTAGATACAGTGTAAAACTCCACTATGTTCCACAGTCTCTGAATTCTTTCCACTCCCATTTCCTTTGCCCTGTGTGTATACAGTTGTTAGTCAAGGTGAAATCGCTGTGCATTGTGGTAGATTTGGTGTTCTGATGAGAATGTCACATGGGATTCTCGGTGCCAGTGACTGTTTGACAGAAGGACAAAATGGCTGGACATCAGATAGCTGTCACTCAGTGCATACATATTCCTCGATTAATAAAGCCAAAATGATGACCCTGTCCTATGACATTATTTTGCGCTGCCTTCAGGATAAAAAGTGGGGAAACTGGACAAAAGTCAACCAAATGTTGTCGGCTGCCACAAGCAGCTTGTAGGCCAATGAAGCAAAGTGGTCACATCACAGGCTCTGACCACAGCTCAGAGTTCTACATTCTCAGTTCTCTGAGCTCAATGTTCACTTCACTCCACAGGTTACTCCTACACCCCTCCTTGAACCTGCACGTTTCATCCCACCAAATCTCCAACAGAGCTTGTTTAAAATTACTACAACCCACCCCAGGTGAGATTATGTCCTGGCTTCCAGGTTGAATTCTGGTGTATTTTCTCATTTATTTTTTGCACCAAGCCTGTGGGTTGTTTCAAATCGTGCATTCCACAATTGTGTGGTGTATACTCGAGACAGACAACCCCATTGATTTGGGGGGGGGGGGGGCAAGCTATGGGCAAAGCGACCTGAGCTCTCCCTGTGTCAGGACGGAATACGCTTTGTGAATATAACTGGTGCTGTGGGCTACAATCACGGAGTGAACTTTTCAAAGGGAGCTAGTAATCATAAATAGTTTTATATGTAAACTCAGCAACAACTATCAGAATTCCAATCACAACATGAGCCTCAGGGGAAGGTAGAAGTGATCAACACAAACATAGGCATCTCTCATTCCAACAGAGTTCCAGCCATTTTCAAATGCTTCATTTAAATTCTGAGCTCCAAATCCAAAAGGATTAAGAGTTTGAAATGTAGACCACCTATCAGGAAAATAAACATGTAACACAGAAACAGGGACAAGTACACAATGCAGACACAGAGGCTCTTTCTCTGCCTGGATTGTGTTCGACTTCACTGTATAAAAGGACAGCGACTTTCAATCCTTGAGGAGATTAAGAAACAGAACTCGATTGTGTTCTAAACCCATGGCAGACGGAGATTTCTAACATTTAATATTCGGATTGGAAGGGAGGTATTGGTATGGAATTAAAACCAGAGGGTGCCCAAAGACCCCAAAATTGATTTTTCCAAAGATTAAAAAAATGAACACCAAACTGCCATTTGTTACTGGCTCCACGGAATACCTCACTGTTCAGTTCAACTGTTCCCCACAATCCTACTATCACTCAACATGTGAAGTTCCATTTCATGTTGGAAATACAAATTGGAATCTCAAACGCTGACTTGGAATTTCTGCTGAATCATCGGGACAGATTTCCCCTGCTCCCAGCTGTGTCAACAATAGCGTGCTCATCATATGGAATGTTGGCCAGCTCCAGTCAGAACTGGAGATGAAGTCACATTGCTGTTGGGACTCAGAAGCCAAACACTGGAAACTTTGGGATGATTAATTGGGGGGGGGAAAGAGAAAGAAAGACAGCAACCATCTTTCAAACCCAATCAATCCAGGGCTGCTACAGTCTAACAGGTCGGAAAGCTGCACTCAGTGCTTCATATCAGTGCCAGGTCTGGATCCTAGACTGGAAGTTCCATCACACAGCACAGCACAGAGCCGTCAGACAGGGGGTGGGTTTATCACCCCTACACAGAGCCCTCAGACTGGGGGATGAGCGTGGATAGTGGGGGTCTGTTACACAGCACAGCACACAGCTCATCAGCCGGGGTGGGGGGGCAAACTATCTGTTACACAGCACAAAACAGAACCCCATCCCCCAGTCCCTCCTCAAACTGTAGAGGGAGATATTGAGCACGTTCTCACTGTGACCTCTTCCTGTGCACATACCAATTAAATGATGAACCAATATCTGCTATTCATAGCTCAAAGAGACTTGGCAACTTCCGGTCCTGTTTTAACAGTTTGGGGTCTGGCTCTGGGCAAGTTGACATTGAACATCAAAAGAATAAGCAGATTGCGTCAGAGATCCAGAAAGGACTCTTTCTCCCACCCTCACCTGAAATGACCGTCAGAATCTCAGCTACATGATTTGATAAAATTCAATGAGAATCAGATGAGCTCTGGAAGGGAGTTCCGGATGGATCTGGGAGCGGGAGGAGGGGATAGATAGAGAGATTTAAAAGGAGGGAAGAACACATTGGAGGGCAGGCGGAGGGAGGAGATCATAGAGGATAGGGGTGTGAGACTGGGCTGGGCAGGGGGTAGGAATGGGTGCCGATCGCTCCGAGAGGTCCGCAGAGACAGAGAGTTACTATTGTAAATTGCCAACTGGCATTCAGCTATTCTTAAGTTTAAATTCAGTCATTAAACAGCCAATAACACTGCACTACGTCCATGGTTGCCAGTGTCATTGACCATTAGTGAAGGGTTAATACAGTGGCAATCGCTGGTACTGTAAGGACGGAGTGTGGACGCGTTACGGGATCGTCCGTACAGAGCATAACATAATCAGAATGGACAGCTGGAGTCTCAGCCGCCTGTCAAACAACATTAGTCAGATCTCAGAACCGAGGTGGTCAACGTGGACGGTGGGTCACTGTGAATGGTGGGGGTGGGGGGGGTCAGTGTGGTCAGTGGGGTGGGGGTGGGGAGATAGTGTGGTCAGTGTGGGGGGGGGGGGATCAGTGTGGGTGGGGGGATATGTGTGGCAGTGGGGGGGGGGGATAGTGTGGCAGTGGGGTGGGGGGATAGTGTGGACGGTAGTGGGGGTCAGTGGGGGGGGGGGTCAGTGTGGTCAGTGGGGGGGGGGGATAGTGTGGACGGTAGGGGGTGGGGGGTCAGGGGGTGGGGGGGTCAGTGTGGTCAGTGGGGGTGGGGGGATAGTGTGGTCAGTGGGGTGGGGGGGATAGTGGTGTCAGGGGGGGGGGGATAGTGTGGTCAGTGGGGGTGGGGGGGATAGGGATAGTGTGGTCAGTGGGGGTGGGGGGGTCAGTGTGGTCAGTGGGGGGGGGGGGGGGGATAGTGTGGTCAGTGGGGGGGGGGGGGATAGTGTGGTCAGTGGGGGTGGGGGGGTAGTGTGGTCAGTGGGGGTGGGGTCAGTGTGGTCAGTGGGGGGGGATAGTGTGGTCAGTGGGGGTGGGGGGTCAGTGTGGTCATGGGGGGGGGGGGGAAAGTGTGGTCAGTGGGGTGGGGGGGGGGGATAGTGTGCAGTGGGGGGGGGGAAGTGTGGTCAGTGGGGGGGGGGGGGGGATAGTGTGGTCAGTGGGGGTGGGTCAGTGTGGTGGGGGGGGATAGTGTGGTCAGGGGGGTGGGGGGTCAGTGTGGGTCGTGGGGGGGGGGGTCAGGGTGGGTGGGGGGGAGGGGTCAGGGGGTGGGGGGGATAGTGTGGTCAGTGGGGCTGGGGGGGGATAGTGTGGTCAGTGGGCTGGGGGGGGGGGGATAGTGTGGTCAGTGGGGGTGGGGGGGATAGTGTGGGTTTTCAGTGGGGGTGGGGGGGGTCAGTGTGGTCAGTGGGGGTGGGGGGGATAGTGTGGTCAGTGGGGGTGGGGGGGGTAGTGTGGTCAGTGGGGGTGGGGGGGATAGTGTGGTCAGTGGAGGTGGGGGGGGTCAGTGTGGTCAGTGGGGGTGGGGGGATAGTGTGGTCAGTGGGGGTGGGGGGGGATAGTGTGGTCAGTGGGGCTGGGGGGGGGATAGTGTGGTCAGTGGGGGTGGGGGGATAGTGTGGTCAGTGGGGGTGGGGGGGATAGTGTGGTCAGTGGGGGTGGGGGGGGGGGTCAGTGTGGTCAGTGGGGGTGGGGGGGGTTTGGGTGGTCAGTGGGGGTGGGGGGGGGTTGGGTGGTCAGTGGGGGTGGGGGGATAGTGTGGTCAGTGGGGGGGTCAGTGTGGTCAGTGGGGCGGGGTGGGGGGGGGAGAAAGTGTGGTCAGTGGGGCTGGGGGGGTCAGTGTGGGTGGGGGGATAGTGTGGTCAGTGTGGGTGGGGGTGGGGGGATAGTGTGGTCAGTGGGGCTGGGGGTGGGGGGGTCAGTGTGTGGGGGGGGGGATAGTGTGGTCAGTGGGGGTGTCAGTGGGTGGGGGGGGGGATAGTGTGGTCAGGGGGGTGGGGGGGGGTCAGTGTGGTCAGTGGGGCGGGGAGATAGTGTGGTCAGTGGGGGTGGGGGGGGTCAGTGTGGTCAGTGGGGGGGGGGGGGCCAGCACAGCTGGCCATTGATAGGTTGATTATGGAGTAGCCAATTATTGTCTCTGGTCGCTGTTAGTTGCCATCAGTAGAGAAGAGCAAAACATTCCTAAAAATTCATAAATTGTTTTCGATAAGCAGCTCGGAAGTCTTTCCATTAATACTTCTACATCCTCTTCTTAAATTCCTGGTTTCCATAACTGGACCCTTTTCCAATCTCTGTCACTCCGATGAGCCGCCGCACACAGAACGATGCTGTGGAAACAGGGAAAGTAAACGGTTAAAACGGGATGGAGGGAGGCATGCTAAAAAAAACATTCAGAATTAACAATCCCCAAGTTCAATATTAAATGCTAAAAGGTCAGAATCATCTGTATTAACCAGGCAGAACGCACCCGTGAATCAGCTCGCGATTCATTGCAGACCCCACCCCGTCCTCCCACAAGGCATAAAGACCCCAAAGAGCACAGGAAGAGGCAATTCCCCTGCTCTTCCCCCATCGCACTGCAAATTTCTCCCCTGAAATGCACATCAAGGATAGGACAGAATCCGCTGGCAACACCATTTGAGAGCAGCCTCCCCCAGGTCACAATAATAACTGTAAAGAAAATGACTTCTTCATCTCTCCAGCCATTGGAAACAGTTTCTCTTTAATTTCTCCGTAAACCAGAGGTTAATTTAAATACCGCCATCAAATCTCCTCTTACTCCTGCTTCTCCAGTGTTTCCATAACCATAACTTGCTGGTTTTTTTTACACCATGCCTGTTACACCTCACATTTTACTACAAATTGAATTTGCAATGGTCTATCTGTTCACCAATCTGCCCATTGCCTTCTTCAAGTGTGTTCCCATCATCCTCATTGGTTTCTGACCTTCAGAGGTGAGGTGAAACTGATTGTCCTTGACATCAAGCAGGACTTGACTGAATATGGCATCAAGGATTCAATGGGAATCAGGGGGCTGGAGTCATACCCGGCACGAAGGAAGATAGTTGTGGTGGTTGGAGGTCAATCATCTCAGCTCCAGGACATCACTGCAGGAGTTCCTCAGGGTAGTGTCTCGGCCCAACCATCTTCAGCTGCTTCATCAATGACCTCCCTTCCATCATAAGGTCAAAAGTGAAGATATTTGATGCCGATTGTCACGACTGCTCAGATAATGAAGCAGTCCATGTCTAAATGCAACAAGACCTGGACAAAATCCAGGCTCCAGTTGTCAGCATCACAAAGTCATCATTTATTGCCCATCTTTAATTGCCCTCAAACAGCTAGTGGAGTGTCACCTACAACTACAGCCCTTTCAGCAGCCAGTAACATCCAACCACACACACATACTCGGTCTGGAGTCACATGTAGGCCAGACCAGGCAAGGAGGGCAGATTTCCATCCCCAAAGGACATTAGTTTTTTGACAATCCAGTAGTTTCCATGATTAAAACTGAGGCTCATATTTTATTTCCGATTAATTAATTAGTTGAATTTTAATTTCCCCAGCTGTTATGGTGGGATTTGAACTCATTTCTCTGCAGCACTAGTCCGAGCCTCGAGACAGGCCCACTACATTACCAGCCCCACTTAATTCACATGATATCTGCCAGGCAATGACAATATTCGATCGGGCAGAATTGAACCATCGCTCCCTTATCCAATGGCATTACCATTGCCAAATTCCCCCCTCTGTCAATGTCATCCTGAGGAAGGAGCAGTGCTCTGAAAGCTAGTGATTCCAAACAAACCTGTTGGACTTTAACCTGGTGTTGTTGTAAGACTTCTTACTGTGCCCACCCCAGTCCAACGCCGGCATCTCCACAATTTTTTATTTTTTAAAAAATAATTTTTATTGAAAATCTTTGTTTTATACAACATTGACACACCTTAGTAAAATACCGAAAATAACAATAATATTAACAATCATATACATTCGCCCCCATCCCCATGAACAACCCAGCATTTTAACAACAACGCAAATTAACACACTATAAAGTTACAGAATAACACTACAATAATGCAACCCCCCCCCCCCCCCCCGGGTTGCTGCTGCTATTGACCAAGTTACCTATCTCTGAGCCAGGAAGTCCAGAAAAGGCTGCCATCGGTTATAGAACCCTTGTATTGATCCTCTCAGGGCAAATTGACCGTTTACAATTTTATAAATCCCGCCATGTCACTGATCCAGGTCTCCACGCTTGGGGGCCTCGCATCCTTCCACTGTAAGTTTCAATAAGAACCCCCTCATCCTTCTTTTTTTAAAAATTTAGTGTACCCAATTCATTTTGTCCAATTAAGGGGCAATTTAGCGTGGCCAATCCACCTACCCTGCACGTCGTTGGGTTGTGGGGGTGAAACCAGAGCTGGGATCGAACCTGGGACCTCGGCGCGTGAGGCAGCAGTGCTAACCACTGCGCTGCCCTCCCCTCATCCTTCTAAACTCCAATGAGTACAGACCTAGAGTCCTCAACCGTTGCTCATATGACAAGCTCTTCATTCCAGGGATTCAGGCTCAACCTATTCAACCTGTCCTTGTCCCAGAATTAGTCAAGTGAACCTTCTCTGAACTGCTTCTAACACAATTATATATTTTCTAAATAAGGAGACCAGAATTGTATGCAGTACTCCAGATGTGGTCGCACTAAAGCCATGTACAGATGCATTTATAGAACACAGAACATAGAACAGTACAGCACAGAACAGGCCCTTCGGCCCTCAATGTTGTGCCGAGCCATGATCACCCTACTCAAACCCACGTATCCCCCTATACCCCCAACAACCCCCCCTTAACCTTACTTTTAGGACACTACGGGCAATTTAGCATGGCCAATCCACCTAACCCGCACATCATTGGACTGTGGGAGGAAACCGGAGCACCCGGAGGAAACCCACGCGCACACGGGGAGGACGTGCAGACTCCGCACAGACAGTAACCCAGCAGGGTCACTAAATTATATCCCATTCCTCTTGCAATAAACACCAACACACCATTTGCCATCCAAATCACTTACTGTACTTGAATACTAATGTTTTGTGATCCATGTACTAGGACATCCAGATCCCTCTGTAACAGAGTTCCGCTATCTCTCCATTTTAATAATATGTTGTTTTTTTATTCTTCTGCCAGTGAACAAGTTCACATTTTCCCACATTATGCTCCATCTGCAAAATTGTTGACCCGACTTAATCTAAATCATTTTGTCGACTCTACGTCCTCTTCATAATTTACTTTCCTACCTATATTTGCACCATCAGCAAATGTAGCTTTTAGCCATCCCCTTCAGTCCCTTCAATCAAGTCATTGATATAGATTGTAAAAGCATTCGTTAACCTCATTGCTACTTCAAAGAATTAAAAAAAATAAATTTAGAGTACCCAATTAATTTTTTTCAATTAAGGGGCAATTTAGCATGGCCAATCCACCTATCCTGCACATATTTGGGTTGTGGGGCGAAACCCACGCAGACACGGGGAGAATGGGCAAACTCCACACGGACAGGGGCCCAGAGTCAGGATCGAACCTGGGACCTCAGCGCCGTGAGGCAGCAGTGCTAACCACTGTGCCACCGTGCTGCCCTACTTCAAAGAATTTAATCAAGTTAGTCATCTCCAGCTCCTCAGAAACCACGTTAGGGAACTGGAGCTGGAGGAACTTCAGGTCATTTGGGAGGCAGAGGTGGTCATAGATAGAACCTTCAGAGATGTAGTTACTCCGAAGAATCAAGATGGATGGGTGACGGTGAGAGGGGTTGGGAGGAAGCAGTCAGTGCAGGGATCCTCTGTGATCGTTCCCTCAGTAACAAGTATACCGCTTTGGATACTGTTGAGGGGGGCGACCTACCAGGGGTAAGCCACGGTGACCGGATCTCCAGCACCGAGTCCGTCCCTGTGGCTCAGAAGGGAAGGAGGGAGAGCAGGAGAGCAATAGTTATTGGGGACTTGATAGTTAGAGGGACAGATAGATGGTTCTGTGGCAGCGAAAGAGACTCACGGATGGTATGTTGCCTCCCGGGTGCCAGGGTCCGTGACGTCTCTGACCATGTTTCCAGAATCCTTAAGGGGGGGGGAACAGTCACAAGTCGTGGTGCACATCGGTACCAACGACATAGGTAAGAGAAGGGACGGAGATTTAAAACAAGAATTTAGGGAGCTAGGGTGGAAGCCGAGAGCCAGGACAGACCATGTTGTCATCTCTGGTTTGTTGCTGGTGCCACATGCTAGTGAGGTGAGGAACAGGGAGAGTGCAGATAAACACATGGCTGCAGGGATGGTGTAGGAGGGAGGGTTTCAGGTACGTGGATAATTGGAGCACATTCTGGGGAAGGTGGGCCCTGTACAGACAGGACTGTTTGCACCTGAACCAGAGGGGCACCAATATCCTGGGAGGGAAATTTGCTACGGCTCTTCGGAGGGGTTTAAACTAATTTGTCAGGGGGCTGGGGAAAAGATCTGTAGTCCAGAAGCCAGTGTTGAGAGTAGTGAGGTACTGAGGAGGGTATCAAGGTCGCAGGAGTGTACCGGCAGACAGGAAGGGGGTTGAAGTGTGTCTACTTCAATGCAAGGAGCATCCGGAATAAGGTAGGTGAACTTGGAGCGTGGATTGGTACTTGGGACTACGATGTGGCCATTACGGCGACATGGTTAGAACAGGGACAGGAATGGTTGTTGGAAGTTCCGGGGTATAGATGTTTCAGTAAGGGTAGGGAAGGTGGTAAAAGAGGTGGAGGAGTAGCATTGTTAATTAAGGATAGTTTAACGGCTGCAGAAAGGCAGTTCGAAGGGGATCTGCCGACTGAGGTAATATGGCCGAAGTTAGAAATAAGAAAGGAGCGGTCACGTTTTAGGAGTTTTCTATAGACCGCCAAATAGTAAATGAGATGGGGCTGGTTTAGCACACTGGACTAAATCGCTGGCTTTTAAAGCAGACCAAGGCAGGCCAGCAGCACGGTTCAATTCCCGTACCAGCCTCCTGAACAGGCGCCGGAAGGTGGCGACTAGGGGCTTTTCACAGGAACTTCATTGAAGCCTACTCGTGACAATAAGTGATTTTCATTTTCAATAGAGATGTGGAGGAAGAAATTGCAAAACAGGTTATGGATAGGTGTGGAGGTCTCAGGGTAGTTGTCATGGGTGACTTTAACTTTCCAAATATTGATTGGAACATCTATAGGTCAAACAGTTCGGATGGGGCAATTTTTGTACAGTGTTTGCAGGAGGGTTTCCTGACACAATATGTGGATAGGCCGACAAGAGGGAGGGCCACATTGGATTTGGTTCTGGGTAATGAACCGGGGCAAGTGTTAGATTTGTTTGAGGGAGAGCACTTTGGAGATAGTGACCACAATTCGGTGTCTTTCACTATTGCAATGGAGAGGGATAGGGCCATACGGCAGGGCAAGGTTTATAATTGGGAGAGGGGTAATTATGATGCGATTAGGCAAGAATTAGGGAGCATAAGATGGGAACAGAAACTGTCAGCGAAGGGCACAAATGAAAAGTGGAGCTTGTTCAAGGAACAAATACTGCGTGTCCTTGATAGGTATGTCCCTGTCAGGCAGGGAGGAAATGGCCGTGTGAGGGAACCATGGTTCACAGAAGAGTTTGAATGTCTTGTCAAGAGGAAAAAGGAAGAGTATGTAAGGATGAGAAAACAAGGTTCAGTTGGGTCGCTTGAGGGTTACAAGGTATCAAGGAATGAACTAAAAAAAAAGGGGGCTTAGGAGAGCTAGGAGGGGGCATGAGAAGTCCATGGCGGGTCGGATCAAGGAAAACTCCAAGGCTTTTTACTCTAATGTGAGAAATAAAAGAATGACCAGGGTGAGGTTAGGGCCGGTCAAGGACAGTAGTGGGAACTTGTGCACGGAGTCAGAAGAGAACTACTTCAGTGTTCACCAAGTAGAGGGGCCATGTTTTGAGGATGAGAGTGTGATACAGGCGGCTAGGCTGGAGGAGGTAGATGTTCTGAGGAAGGATGTATTAGCAATTTTGAAAATCCTTAGGGTCGACAAGTCCCCTGGGCCAGATGGGATATATCCAAGGATTCTTTGGGAGGCAAGGGATGAGATTGCAGAGCCTTTAGCTTTGATCTTTGGGTCCTCACTGTCCATGGGGATAGTGCTAGAGGACTGGAGAGTGGCGAATGTTGTTCTCTGTTCAAGAAAGGGAATAGGAATGACCCTGATAATTATAAACAGGTTAGTCTTACTTCGGTGGTCGGTAAGTTAATGGAAAAGGTCCTGAAGGATAGGATTTATGACCATTTGGAAAGATGCAGCTTAATCCGGGATAGTCAACACGGATTCGTGAAGGGTAAGTCTTGCCTCACAAATTTGATTGAATTCTTTGAGGAGGTAACTAAGTGTGTAGATGAAGGTACAGCAGTTGATGTTGTATACATGAATTTAGTAAGGCGTTTGATAAGGTTCCCCATGGTCGGCTCATGAAGAAAGTAAGGAGGTGTGGGATAGAGGGACATTTGGCCAATTGGATAAGTAACTGGCTATCACATAGAAGACAGAGGGTGGTGGTGGATGGAAAATTTTCAGACTGGAGACCAGTTACCAGCGGTGTACCACAGGGATCAGTTCTGGGTCCTCTGCTGTTTGTGATTTTTATCAATGACTTGGAGGAGGGGGGCTGAAGGGTGGGTCAGTAAATTTGCTGATGACACCAAGATTGGTGGAGTAGTGGATGATGTGGAAGGCTGTTGTAGGCTGAAAAGAGACATTGATAGGATGCAGAGCTGGGCCGAAAAATGGCAGATGGTGTTTAACCCTGATAAGTGCGAGGTGATTCATTTTGGTAGGACAAATTTGAATGCGGATTACAGAGTCAATGGCAGGGTTTTGAGGAATGTGGAGGAACAGAGAGATCTCGGGGTTCATGTCCACAGATCTCAGAAGGTTGCCACTCAAGTGGATAGAGCAGTGAAGAAGGCCTATAGTGTGTTAGCGTTTATTAACAGGGGGCTTGAGTTTAAGAGCCGCGGGGTTATGCTGCAACTGTACATGACCCTGGTGGGACCACACTTGGAATATTGTGTGCAGTTCTGGTCACTGTATTGAAGGAAGCATTGGAAAGGGTGCAAAGGAGATTTACCAGGATGCTGCCTGGTTTGGAGGGTAGGTCTTATGAGGAAAGGTTGAGGGAGCGAGGGATTTTCTCTTTGGAGCGGAGGAGGATGAGAGGCGTCGTAATAGAGGTTTATAAGATGATGAGGGGGATGATAACATAGAACATACAGTGCAGAAGGCCATTCGGCCCATCGAGTCTGCACCGACCCACTTAAGCCCTCACATCCACCTTGTCCCCTTAACCCAGTAACCCCTCCTAACCTTTTTGGTCACTAAGGGCAATTTAGCATGTCCAATCCACATAACCTGCACGTCTTCGGACTGTGGGAGGAAACCGGAGCACCCGGACGAAACCCACGTAGACACGGGGAGAATGTGCAGACTCCGCACAGACAGTGATAAGGGATGTTTAGCATAGGGCTAAATCGCTGGCTTTGAAAGCAGACCAATGCAGGCCAGCAGCACGGTTCAATTCCCGTACCGGCCTCCCCGAACAGGCGCCGGAATGTGGCGACTAGGGGCTTGTCACAGTAACTTAATTTGAAGCCAACTTGTGACAATAAGCAATTTTCATTTCATTTCAGATAGAGTGGACGTTCAGAGACTATTTATTCGGGTGGATGTAGCTGTTACAAGGGGGCATAACTATAAGGTTCAGGGTGGGAGATATAGGAGGGATGTCCGAGGTAGGTTCTTTACTCAGAGAGTGGTTAGGGTGTGGAATGGATTGCCTGCTGTAATAGTGGAGTCGGACACATTAGGAACTTTCAAGCGGTTATTGGATAGGCACATGGAGCACACCAGAATGACAGCGAGTGGGATAGCTTGATCTTGGTTTCGGACAAGGCTTGGCACAACATCGAGGGCCGAAGGGCCTGTTCTGTACTGTACCACGTTCAATGTTCTAATTGGGGCTGGTTTAGCACAGGGCTAAATCACTGGCTTATAAAGCAGACCAAGGCAGGCCAGCAGCATGGTTCGATTCCCGTACCAGCCTCCCCGAACAGGCGCTGGAATGGTGACTAGGGGCTTTTCACAGGAACTTCATTTGAAGCCTACTCGTGACAATAAGTGATTTTCATTTCATTTCATTTCATTTCAAACGTGATTTGTCTTTAACAAATCTGTGCTGACTTGTTATTTATCAACATATCTTTGGAAGTGGCAATTAATTTTGACATGGATTGAAAGTTTCCTCAATTCCAAATTAGGCTGACTGAACTGTGGTTATCTTAGTTCTCCACTTTTTTTTTCTTGAACAGGGATATAACATTTAAAATGTTCCAGTTGTGACAAATGCAGCAGTCATGTTTTTAAAAGAAACTTGTTTTGCAAGATCAGAAAGCTTTTAGGAGCCAGAGGCGCAAGTGAACATGTTAAAGGTTTGGTTTGTTTGACTCGGAGAGTCCCACGTATTTTCAAGCCTGGGGAGTTGATTTGTTTTCAGTTTGGGGAAATGGTGTAATTGCTGGGTGGAGCTAAGTTATTCAGACATTTTGAGTTGATTTCTGATCTGGCCACAAATAAGGTCTTTTGCTCTCACAGTAGGATAGTTAAAAAAGATGAATACTATTTCATCCACAGTGCAGAAAGAGGCCATTTGGCCCATCAAGTCTGCACCGGCCCTCTGAATGAGCACCCTACCTAGGTCCAACCCCCACCCTACCCCCGTAACCCCGCTAGTGGCAATTTAGCATAGTCAATCCACCTAACCTGCACATCTTTGGACTGTGGGAAGAAACTGGGAGGAAACCCACGCACACACGGGGAGAACGTGCAAACTCCACAGTCACCCAAGGTCAGAATTGAACCCAGATCCCTGGCACTGCTGTGAGGCAGAAGTGCTAACCACTGTGTCACTGTGCCAGCAGTGCAGACTAATCAGAGGACAAGGGGGAAGCTGAAACAAATCAGTTGAAACAGCTTTTTGAAGACATCCAACCAGAGCCTGCAGGGTTTCAAACAGTAAACAAATCTGTTCCGGAAAGCAAGTTCCGGCACCGGCCTCCCTGAACAGGCGCCAGAATGTGGCGACTAGGGGCTTTTCACAGTAACTTCATTGAAGCCTACTTGTGACAATAAGCGATTATTAAATTATTAATTATTTTAAGTACCACTGGGATATGGGAAGGACTGGGAGCTGTATGTTTTTTTTCTTTCTTGCTGATTTGGTAATATAGGTAGTACTTAAAGGTATTGTATTTATTGCATTTAGCACTATGGTTGAAGGGCTCATTGTAAGCTATATACGGTGAGAAGGCAGGAGAATGGGGATGAGAAACAAATCAGCCATGATTGAATGGAGGAGCAGACTCGATGGGCTGAATGGCCCAATTCCTATGTCTGATGGGTGCGAGATTAAAGGCTTAAATAGTGTGTTCATAATAAAGTTTTGTTTTAAAATACCAATCCCCATTTCTTCATGCAATTAATCCTGGAGAGAAGTATTCTTTCCACACAGTCTTACAAAATAAAATATTGGGGTTTCTGTCCCGTATTCTCGCCAGGGTCTGGGTTTGTAATATGGTCTCTGGGACCCACCTGTATCCAAGGAAGATTGTAGCCACAGCTTCTGCAAGTTCCACTTATACATCCCTCGGTAATATCGGATCAATTCCATCTGAACCGGGTAGCTTTTCTATTTTGAACATTGCCAACCTGGAATATTTCAGAATGGAGTGTACACCCTGGAGTGTAGAACAAATACCTCCTCTTTAGTATCTTTATCCTCACTGGTTTCTCGATTGCCGCCTCCTTTACTGACATGAATGGAATCCTCTCCTTTGGTAAAGATGCAAAGTATTCAATACCTCAGCAATGCCCCTGCTTTTACAGGAAGAATGTCTTTAGTCTCTAACTGGTCCCTCCTCTGACTATCCCGTTACCATTTGTAAAAAGACTTTGGGTTTCCTTTATGTTACCTGCTAATCTGTTCAGCCTTTTGGTGCGTTTTTTCCTCTTGCAGCACTCTGCTGTCCTTTGCTTCTTTGTTGAACTGAGTGCAGCATTTATCACTGTCTTAGATTGGATTTGTTTATTGTCACGTGTACCGAGGTACAGTGAAAAGTACTTTTCTGCGAGCAGCTCAACAGATCATTTAGTACATGATCATCTTTTCCTATTTCTTTTTAACCTCAATATTTTTTGTGACCCAGGGAGTTTGAGCTTTGGATGTCTTGTTTTCCTCTGGTGTCTTGTCGGTCCTCAAACGATCTCCTCTTTGAAGGGCTCTCGTTTACTGTTTTCTCAGCCAATCGTGGATTCGAATCATGTTGTCCAATTCCTTTTCGACACACTGAAATTAACCCTCTCCCAGCTGGTTATTTTCACATTGGAATTGTCCTTGTCAATAACATTTCTAATCCATAGCATCCCTAGGATAGTCATTGTGAGACAGGTTCCCTCCCATGGTCAGTTCTGGAGACCTCTCGGGCTCAGTAACACCGACAGGGGACACGAGTAGTTTAAACTTATTGAGCAAAATACTGCAGCTGCTGGGAGTCTGAAATATACTCTGATATGCTGCAGATACTCAGCAGGTCCGACAGCATCCGTGGAGAAAGACATGGTTGACCTTAAACTTCAACACAGTTTGTCTCTCCATTGATGTGTCCAAACAACTGAGTATTTCTAACATTACTTATCTTTATTTAAAAGTTACCTGCTCCGACGAACAGCAGGAATGAACAGATGAGGATTGGGAACCACTGACAAACACGCCAAAAACAAAGCTGAAGAGTGGCGTCAGGAGCACAATCACCCAGAACAGCCAGTTGAGGAAAGCCCACGGCCGGCGACGAGGTTGGATAGCTTGCCCGGGGAAGGTGCCCTCCTTAACGTATTGCTCCTGGAGTGCGTCCTGCAGAAATGGAGAAAAATACAATCCCGTTCATACCTTTCTGCCCGGGAAGTGCAGAGTGTAAGGGGCAGTTGAGAAAACTAGTGTCTGAGAAACAGGAAAGTTAGGGCCTACATTGTAAGGTAATACAAACAGAATAGAGTTATACAAGGGAAAACGTCAAGACATGGCAGGGCAGCTCAGTAGAGTGGAATGCCTTTCCTGTAATCCACAGAATCTCTACAGTGCCGGCCATTTGGCCCATCAAGTCTGCACCAACCCTCTGTGAGAACACCCTACCTAGGCCCACTCCCCGCCCTATCCCTGCAACCCCACCTAACCATAACTTTGCACACTAAGGAGCAATTTTAGCTTGACCAAACCAGCTAGCCTGCACATCTTTGTGAATATTTGCAAAGTCATGGACGCTGCCGGTGTTCTTGACAACCACATGTGCAGGAAGTGCTGCCGACTGCAGAAACTGGAGCTCCGGGTTATGGAGCTCGCGTGGAGGCTGGGGACACTGTGGCACATCCACGAGGCTGAGAGCTATGTGGATAGCACGTTCAGAGAGGTGGTCACACCACTGCTTAAGGACCTGCGAGGCAGAGAGGGAATGGTGACCACCAGGCAGTCCACAAAACTAGGCAGGTAGTGCAGGAGTCCACTGGGGTCCCACTCAGAAATGGGTTTTCCATTGTGCAAGCTGATGAGGGCAGTCAGAGTCAGGTTTGTGGTACCATCAGTAGCCCAGCTGTACAGGAGGGGAGGAAGGAGGAAAAGCAATAGTGACAGGGGATTCATCAGTTAGGGGGCAGACGGGCATTTCCATGGCCATAGAGACGACACCAGATGGTATGTTGCCTCCCTGGTGCCAGGGTCAAGGATGTCACAGAGCAACATGACATTCTTCTGGGAGGGGGTGGACAGCCAGAGGTCGTGGTCCACATTTACATAGATAGGGAGGGGGAAGATGTCCTGCAAATAGAATTTAGGGAGTAAGGCAGAAAATTAGCAAGAAGGACCTCACCTGTAATTGTCTGCGGGTTGCTCCCAGTGTAACGGGAAAGTGTGGACAGAAATAGGGGATAAGGATAATGTGTGGCTGGAAAGATGGTGAAGGGGGAGGGCAGAATCCTGGGACACAGGGCTGGCTCTGGGGAGAGATGAAACTCGTTCAAACCGGACAGGTTGCACCCAAACAGGGGTGTGACGGAATACCTTGGGGCTCTGTTAGTTCGGTCAGGGGGGCCTTTAAGCTAACTCGGCAGGGGGTGGGAACGGAGAGGAAATATTAGAGAGGAATAGCAAGATGCACTAAATACTGGACCGGCCAAATTAGTATACAGAATAGGTTAATAGGTGAAGCCAGAGTAAGGGAGAAAGTAACGACATCCAAATCAGGTTACTGTGCATGTAAATGAATGCACAAAGCAAAGTAAATAAGATGGGGGAGTTACAAGTGCAGATTGTGTTGTGGAAATAAGATATTGTGGCGATAGACAGCAGCACAGTGATTCACACGGTTGTTTCACAGCACCAGGGTCCCAGGTTCGATTCCCGCTTGGGTCACGGAAGTCACTGTGAAAATCCCCTAGTCACCACACTCTGTCGCCTGTTCGGGTACAGGGAGGGAGAATTCAGAATGTCCCATTCACCTAACAAGCACGTCTTTCAGGACTTGTGGGAGGAAACCGGAGCAACCGGATGAAGCACATGCAGACGTGCAGACTCCGCACATTCAGTGACCCAGGCCAAGAATTGAACCTGGGTCCCTGTTGCTATAAGCAACAGTGCAAGCCACTGTGTTGGAATGTGGGGTACATGGACTTCAGAAGGCATTTGATACAGTGCCACACACAGACTTGTGAGAAACATTACAGCTCCTGGAATAAAAGGGACAACAGCAACATGGCTACAAAATTGGCCAAATAATAGGAAGCAGAGTAAGGATCAATGGATAGTTTTCAGGCTGGAGGAAAGTTTGTAGTGATGTTCCCAAGGGTCAGTATTGGGACCCTTGCTATTCCGGATATATATTAATAATCTAGATCTTGGTGTGCAGCGGAGAATTTCAGAATTTACAGAAGATTCAAAATTTGGAATTATTGTAAACTGTGAAGAGGAGAGTGTAGAACTTCAAAAGGACAGAGACAAGTTGGTGGAGTGGGCAGGCAGGTGGCAGATGAAGTTCAGGGGAGAAGTGTGAGGTGATGCATTCTGGTAGGAAAAGCATACAGACAATATAAAACAAAATGAAAATTTAAAAAAGGGTGAAAGAGCAGAGGGGGCTAGATAGATCATTGAAGGTGGTGAGAGCAGCACAGGAGATAGTATCCAGGGCTTTATTAAGAGCAATAAGATTGTACTGAAACTATACAAGACACTAGTTAGATCTCAGTTGGAGTGTTGTGTACAGCTCTGGATGTCACACTATCACAGACTTGTTACAGTGCACAGGAGGCCTTGCGGCCCATCGTGTCTGTACCGACACTCTAAACCAGCATCGTCACTCAGTGCCAGTCCCCTGCCTTTTCTCTATACCCCTGCACATTGATTCTATTCAGATAATTATCTAATGCCCTCTTTAATGCCTCGATTGAACCTGCCTCCACCACACTTCCAGGCCGTGCAGTCCAGACCCAACCACTCGTTGTGTAAAAGGTAATCAGAGCAAGACCCCTCCCAGTACTAATCCGATTTTATACGGTGCAGGGAAATCACATCTCCAAGAGATGTAAAGCAGACAATAATTTAGGAAAGAATATCATGTGACTGTCTCAAATCAACAAACAACAGTGAAAATGGGAACTAAAACAACAACGTTGAGGCAAAGTTTCTGTGTGGGAGATGGGGAAAAGCACCAGAACAACAACATCCTCAGTGTCTAGGAGGTCCCAGGTGGAAACAATGTCAGCTCAGACCCCTTCACCCCATACACACTGATTCAAACACAATAACCCAAAGATGTACAGGTCAGGTGGATTGGCCATGGTAAACTGCCCCTGGGTGCCCAAATCATAGGTACGATTGCAGGGTTATGGGGATAGGGTGAGGGAGTGGGCCTAGGTACGGTGCTCTTTCAAAGGGTCGGAGCAAACTCGTGGGCTGAACAGTCTCCTTCTGCACAGCAGGATTCTATGATTCGGCATTGAAAAGGGGACTGAGGATTATAGAGGCATGAACACTAGTGGTACAGGTCGGGCCGGTCAAGAGGTGAAGGGGGGACTGGGAGACAGGGCGAGGGCTGAACTCAGGTTGAACGGAGACTGGCTCAAGCTCAAACACCATCCAGATGAAAGCAGCCCGCTTGATTGCTCCCTCTTCCACAAACATTCAATCCCTCCACCACTGAGAACAGTAACAGCCGTGTGTACCATCTACAAGATGCACTGCCATAACCTCACCAAGGTTCTGAGGCAGCCACTTTCAATCCGCAACCACTACCATCTGAAGACAAGAGCAGATACCTGGGAACCCCACCACCTGGAGGTTCCCCTCCAAGTCACTCACCACCCTGACTTGGAAATATATCGGCCATTCCTTCAATGTCACTGGGTCATAATCCTGGAACGCCCTCCCTAACAGCACAGTGGGTGTACCTACACCCAAGGGACTGCAGCGGTTCAAGAGGCGCTCACCACCATCTTCTCAAGGGTAATTAGGATGGGCAACAAATGCTGGCCTAACCAACGATGCCCACATCCCATAAATGAATTTCAAAAAAAATTATCCAACATAAACCAAGAAGCAGTGAACATAGACAGCGTGAGATTAGTGTGAGTGAACCCCATAGAGCCAGTGAGAGGAACGGAGATGATAAAAATCCATCCTCACTAATGCCTCGGTCACATCCCAGCATGACCTTCACCTCGTCTGAGCACCGTGGACCAGGGGAAAACAAGCCCAAAATCTGTCATTACCTTTTCTTGGTACAGTCTATGAAGCCAAGCTGAACATTCCTTCTCAAATCTTCAGGATATCTCCACAGGGAACCTCCTGCAAAGAAACCACAATATCTGTAAGCTGCCCAGAATTTGGTCTGACCGACCTTCTCAAGGTTGAAAGTAATTCATTGTGCATTTGAACTGTGGTCCACCAGGTGGTCACACACTCCCTCACTCCCCTCTACAAACACGGTCAAAGACCCACTACAGAAACACACACACAGGTACACCCCCCCCTACAGAAACACACACAGGTACACCACCCCCCCCCCCCTACAGAAACACACACAACAGTACAACCCCCCCCTTGCAGAGACACAGGCAGAATTCACCGAGCCTCCCCCCCCCCCCCCCCTTGCAGAGACACAGGGCAAGATTCCCGACCTTCCCCCCCCCCCCTGCAGAGACACAGGGCAAGATTCAACCGAGCCTCCCCCCCCCCCCCCCCCCCCCCCCTGCAGAGACACAGGGCAAGATTCACCGGAGCCTTCCCCCCCCCCCCTGCAGAGACACAGGGCAAGATTCACCGAGCCTCCCCCCCCCCCCCCCCCCCCCCTTGCAGAGACACAGGGCAAGATTCACCGAGCCTTCTCCCCCCCCCACCCCCCTTGCAGAGACACAGGGCAAGATTCACCGAGCCTTCCCCCCCCCCCCCCCTGCAGAGACACAGGGCAAGATTCACCGAGCCTCCCCCCCCCCCTCCCTTGCAGAGACACAGGGCAAGATTCACCGAGCCTTCCCCCCCCCCCCCCCCCCTTGCAGAGACACAGGGCAAGATTCACCGAGCCTCCCCCCCCCCCCCCCCCCCCCCCTTTGCAGAGACACAGGGCAAGATTCACCGAGCCTCCCCCCCCCCCCTCCCTTGCAGAGACACAGGGCAAGATTCACCGAGCCTTCCCCCCCCCCCCCCCCCCCCCCTTTGCAGAGACACAGGGCAAGATTCACTGAGCCTTCCCCCCCCCCCCTGCAGAGACACAGGGCAGATTCACCGAGCCTTCCCCCCCCCCCTTGCAGAGACACAGGGCAAGATTCACTGAGCCTTCACGCTGAATTACGCTGCGAGGACTAATCCGGGGCCCTGAAGGCCCATCAAAACGGAGAATCACCGGAATATCTCCACGGAGGTCGGTGATTGCCGCCCAATTTCTGGCGGGCGTGGGGACATAGCCCCATTATCAGAGAATCATAGCCCCATTATCAGTGAATCATAGCCCCATTATCAGAGAATCAGAGCCTCGTTATCAGAGAATCAGAGCCCCATTATCAGAGAATCATAGCCCCATTATCAGAGAATCAGAGCCCCATTATCAGAGAATCAGAGCCCCATTATCGGAGAATCATAGCCCCATTATCAGAGAATCAGAACCCCAATTATCAGAGAATCATACCGACAAATCTGGTACCCTCCCCACTCTCTCCTTCCGACAGAGACACACATTCTGGTACCCCCCCCCCCCCCCTACAGAGGCACACACTCTGGTACACCCCCCCCCCTACAGAGGCACACACTCTGGTACACCCCCCCCCCCCCCCTACAGAGACACACACTCTGGTACCACACCCCCCCCCCCCTTACAGAGACACACACTCTGGTTCACCCTCCCCCCCACACTGAGACGCACACTCTGGGACACAAACTGCCCCCCCCCCCCTCCCCTTAACGATACATGCATGTACACTGTTGTCTCCAATATGACTCTTTATCAGACAGCTCTTTCCCACAACTCCCTGCACATTTTTGTTGCTTCAAGTATTTTCCCAATTCCCCTTATTATTATTGAATGTGCCTCCACTGCACCTTCAGCCAGCGACTTCCTGAACAAACATTTAACTGGGTAGCAAAGAACTCCCCACTCCCTCTGGCCAATCACGTGCAGGACTGTGTTAAGGAATGTCAGTGAGCGAGGTTTTGGCGGAATGATGTGTGTGGTCACTCACCGCCTGGTTTCTCACCTGACACACATATCTGCGTGGTACCGCTTGCCGTGCAGTATACCCAGTAGCGTTGGGTTCTTGTTGTCTCGGAAGTTTAACGTCACGTCATACACAGCAGTAACTGGAATACAAAGCAATGATGTGAGAATGGGTTTCATGGGGCAACAAAACGTTACAGCACTCGGCAGGACAGCTCCGTCCCGGGTCCCTGGCCTTCGGACGCTGATGGCCGAGGAAATGTTTTCACAATTTCATCAGGGGATGTTGGCTTCGCTGGCTGGGCCTGCATTTATTACCCACATAATTGAGGTGGTGATAAGTGCAGAAGGAGGCCATTCGGCCCATTGAGTCTGCACTGGCCCTTGGAAAGAGCACTCTACTCAAGAGCACACCTTCACCCTACCCCCGTAACCCAGCCCAACCTTTTGGACACTAAGGGCAATTTATCATGGCCAATCCTCCTAACCTTTTAAAAAAATTTTTAAAGTACCCAATTATTTTTTTCCAACAAAGGGCCAATTTAGCGTGGCCAACCCACCTAACCTGCACATCTTTGGGTTGTGGGGGCGAAACCCACGCAAACACGGGGAGAATGTGCAAACTCCACAAGGAAGCCAATCCTCCTAACCTGCACATCTTTTGACCGTGGGAGAAAACCGGTGCACCCGGAGGAAACCCGCACAGACACGGGGGGAATGTGCGTACTCCGCGCAGACAGTGACTCAAGCCGGGAATCGAACCCTGGACCCTGGAGCTGTCCGGCAGCAGTGCAAACCGCTGTGCCACCAGGTGGTGGTGGTGAGCTTCCTTCTTGAACTGCTGCAGTCCCCGAGCTGTAGGTACACCCACAGTGCTGTTAGGAACAAAGTTCCAGGATTTTGACCCAGTGACAGTGAAGGAGCGGCGATATATTTCCAAGTCAGGGTGGTGAGTGACTTGGAGGGGAACCTCCAGGGGGTGGGGTTCCCAGGTATCTGCTGCTCCTGTCCTTCCAAATGGTAATGGGCTGGAAGGAGCCTTGGCGGTGTCCTGCCAACTTGTAGATGGTACACACGGCTGCCACTATGTGTCGGTGGTGCAGGTTTGAATGTTTGTGGAAGGGGGAGCAATCAAGCGGGCTTGCTTTGTCTGGATAGTGTTGAGCTTCTTGAGTGTTATTAGAGTTGCCTCATCAGGCAAGTGGACATTATTTCATCATACTGCTGACTTACATCGATATATACTTGGAAGATAGGAGCCGGAGGCCTTTTGGCCCTTCGAGCCTGCTCCGCCATTCATCACGATCATGGCTGATCATCCAACTCAATACCCTACCCCTCCTGTTCTCCCCATAGCCTTTGATCCACATTCTCCCCAAGTGCTATATCCAGCCGCCTCTTGAATATATTCAAAGTTTGAGCATCAACTACTTCCTGTGGTAATGAATTCCACAGACTCCCACTCTTTGGCTGAAGAATGTCTCCTTATCTCTGTCCGAAATGGTTTACTCCGAGTCCTCATTGACTCCTGGTTCTGGACACACCGATCATTGGTAACATCTTCCCTGCATCTACCCTGTCTAGTCCTGTTAGAATTTTATAAGTCTCCATGAGATCCCCCCTCATTCTTCTGAACTCCACGAGAACAATCCAGGGACTGGTTTAGCACAAGGCTAAATAGCTGGCTTTCAAAGCAGGCCAGCAGCACGGTTCGATTCCCGTACCAGCCTCCCCGAACAGTAACCTGGGGATGTGGCAACTTGGGGCTTTTCACAGTAACCTCATTGAAGCCTACTTGTGACAATAAGCAATTTTCATTTCATTTCATTATGTGAGAAATATGAGAATGACTAGAGCGAGGGTAGGTCTGATCAAGGACAGTAGCGGGAGATTGTGTATGAGTCTGAAGAGATAGGAGAGGTCTTGAACGAGTACTTTTCTTCAGTATTTACAAATGAGAGGGCCATATTGTTTGAGAGGACAGTGTGAAACAGACTGGTAAGCTCGAGGAGATACTTGTTAAGAAGGAAGATGTGTTGGGCGTTTGAAAAACTTGAGGATAGACAAGCCCCCCGGGCCTGACGGGATATATCCAAGGATTCTATGGGAAGCAAGAAATGAAATTGCAGAGCCGTTGGCAATGATCTTTTCGTCCTCACTGTCAACAGGGGTGGTACCAGGGGATTGGAGAGTGGTGAATATCGTGCCCCAGTTCAAAATGGGAATACGGATAACCCTGGGAATTACAGGCCAGTTAGTCTTACTTTGGTGGTAGGCAAAGTAATGGAAAGGGTATTGAGGGGTAGGATTTCTGAGCATCTGGATAGACACTGCTTGATAAGGGATAGTCAAGCAGAAGGATGAGGGGCGACTTGATAGAGGTTTATAAGATGATCAGGGGAATAGATAAAGTAGACAGTCAGAGACTTTTTCCCCGGGTGGAAAAAACCATTACAAGGGGGCATAAATTTAAGGTGAATGGTGGAAGATATAGAGGGGATGTCAGAGGTAGGTTCTTTACCCAGAGAGTAGTGGGGCATGGAATGCACTGCCTGTGCAAGTAGTTGAGTCGGAAACGTTAGGGGACCTTCAAGCAGCTATTGGATAGGTACATGGATTAGGGTAGAATAATGGAGTGTAAATTAATTGTTCTTAAGGGCAGCACGGTAGCATTGTGGTTAGCACAATCGCTTCACAGCTCCAGGGTCCCAGGTTCGATTCCCGCTTGGGTCACTGTCTGTGCGGAGTCCGTACATCCTCCCCGTGTGTGCGTGGGTTTCCTCCGGGTGCTCCGGTTTCCTCCCACAGTCCAAAGATGTGCAGGTTGGGTGGATTGGCCATGATAAATTGCCTTTAGTGTCCAAAATTCTATGATAATCTATGATTAACCTAGGACAAAAGTTAGGCACAACATAGTGGGCCGAAGGGCCTGTTCTATGCTGTATTTCTCTATACTCTAATTTCATTTTCATTTCAATAATCCCAACCTAGTCAATCTCTCCTCATATGACAGTTCCGCCATCCCTGGAATCAGTCTGGTAAACCTTCGCTGTACTCCCTCGAGAGCAAGAACATCCTTCCTCAGAGAAGGAGACCAAAACTGCACACAGTACTCCAGGTGTGGCCTCACCAAGGCCCTGTACAATTGCAGCAACACATCCCTGCTTCTATACTTGAAACCTCTCGCAATGAAGGCCAACATCCCATTAGCCTTCTTTACCGCCTGCTGTACCTGCATGCTTACCTTCAGCGACTGGTGTACAAGGACACCCAGGTCCCGCTGCACACTCCCCTCTCCCAATTTACAACCATTCAGGTAGTAATCTGCCTTCCTGTTTTTGCTTCCAAAGTGAATAACCTCACACTTATCCAAATTATACTGCATCTGCCATTGGTTTGCCCACTTGCCCAACCTGCCCAGATCTTGCTGTAGGATCCCTGCATCCTCGTCACAGTCACCCTCCCACCTAATTTGGTATCATCTGCAAACTTGAGATGTTACATTTTGTTCCCTCATCCAATCATTAATATATATTGTGAATAGCTGGGGTCCCAGCACCGGATCCCTGTGGTACCCCACTAGTTACTGCCTGCCAATTTGAAAAGGACCCATTAATCCCTTCTCTTTGTTTCCTCTCTGCCAACCAGTTTTTCTATCCACCTCAATACATTTCCCCCAATCCCATGCGCTTTTAATTTTGCACAATAAACTGCGGGACTTTGCCAAACGCCTTCTGAAAGTCCAAATATACCACATTGGCTGGATCCCCCTTGTCAACTGTACTGGTTACATCTTCAAAGAATTGTGCCTTGTAGATGGTGGACAGGCTTTGGGAAATCAGGAGCTGAGTTACTCCCCACAGGATTCCCAGCCTCTGACCTGCTCTGGTAGCCACAGTATTAATAGGACTTGGCTGGTTCAGTTTCTGGTCCAGGATGCTGATAGCATTTGTTGGACTGAGAGTTGAAGTGAAAGGCAAGTTTGGCTGCTGCGGTTCAGGTCTGCTTTGGGGTAGCAGAGTCTCTGGGGACGTAAGCAAGGTGCCCGCTGGGTATGTGCAAGGCCCAATGCCAAACTTCTCAATGAGCCCAAGTTAAAAACCCCAGTTCTACTTTAAACCAAAAGTAGTGTGACTTTTCCCATTTGTCAGTTAACATCTGTCTCGAGACATCATTATGACCAGCGTCCGGAACTGGGAATCCGAGAATGTAACAAAAGCAATATTCCCTGACTGATGGGCTGCAACAAGCGATTCCGCAGGGAACTGCTCATGGACCTCAGCATTTTAATCTGCTGGATGAAGGTGTGTGGAATCAGTAGACTCGTGTGTGTTTCCAAGCTTGAAGGAGGCTCAATAAAGGCAGGTGGTTCATCTGACTAAAGGTGGTGGGACTGAGGATGGGGGTAAGCATGTTGGGCCATGGCATCAGGGGCTAGGATGGTTTAGACCCCACAACACGCAAAATCAGCAATACAAATAAATAATCTAATGCGGGCTAACAAGTTGCATCGCTGTGTGGCCCAGCTCACCTGTTTCCCCGGAGGTATTCAATTGTGGTGGTAAATCCTTTGGTCCTCGGTAACAGGTGATGTTTTAACTTCGGTAAACCCTTTGATTCAGCAACTTCCATGCTAATACGGTGCTTCTTCTCCGTAAACCGTGTGCCTTCACAGTACAACAGGAACTAAAATAGAAAGTGTCACAGATAAAGGGTCTGTTCACAACCGACTCTCACTGGGGTACGGGTCCCACACACACACACTCTCACTGGGGTACGGGTCCCACTCACGCTGACTCTCACTGGGGTACGGGTCCCACACACACGGACTCTCACTGGGGTACGGGTCCCCACACACACACGGACTCTCGCTGTGGTACGGGTCCCCACACACACACACGGACTCTCATTGGGGTACGGGTCCCACACACACTGACTCTCACTGGGGTACGGGTCCCACACACACACACTGACTCTCACTGGGGTATGGGTCCCACACACACGACTCTCACTGGGGTACGGGTCCCACACACACTGACTCTCACTGGGGTACGGGTCCCACACACACACACACACACGGACTCTCACTGGGGTATGGGTCCCACACACACACACACAGACTCTCACTGGGGTACAGGTCCCACACACACTGACTCTCACTGGGGTACGGGTCCACACACACTGACTCTCACTGGGGTACGGGTCCCACACACACTGACTCTCACTGGGGTACGGGTCCCACACACACACTGACTCTCACTGTGGGTACGGTTCCCACACCACTGACTCTCACTGGGTACGGGTTCCACACACACTGACTCTCACTGGGGTAAGGGTCCCACACACAACTGACTCTCACTGGGGTACGGGTCCCACACACACTGACTCTCACTGGGGTACGGGTCCCACACACACTGACTCTCACTGGGGTACGGGTCCCACACACACTGGCTCTCACTGGGGTGCTGGTCCCACACACACTGACTCTCACTGGGGTACGGGCCCCACACACACTGACTCTCACTGGGGTACGGGTCCCACACACACTGACTCTCACTGGGGTACGGGTCCCACACACACTGACTCTCACTGGGGTACGGGTTCCCACACATACCGACTCTCACAGGAATACGGGTCCCACACACACTGACTCTCACAGGAATACGGGTCCCACACACACCGACTCTCACAGGAATACGGGTCCCACACACACTGACTCTCACTGGGGTACGGGTCCCACACACACTGACTCTCACTGGGGTACGGGTCCCACACACACTGACCTCTCACTGGGGTAGGGTCTCACTGACGTGGATTGTTATGACAATTGATGATACATTTATGGCTTTCAATTCCAGATTTATTACATTTAAATGAGCCCAGTTGCTGTGGTACAATCTGAATCTATGTGCCAGGGCCTGGGTCTTTGTATTGCCAATTGCGACACGATCACAATGTCAGCATCTCAGTCTATGGGTTTCATGTCCTTCCTGAACAGTGAACCTGACATTGTACACTCCACTCCTAATGTGGTCTAACTTATTAGATCTTTGGTTTTGGATTTTGTTCCCATTTATTACAGACATTATGTTGTTCTGCCTTGTATTTGTCTGCCCGCGCACGTGGGTTTGCTTTTGCCAATAAAAGCAAATTTGGGGCAAGTGGTCAAATAGTGGGGAAGATAGAAATCAGCTGAAACAGGACATGGATATGTCGACAGATTGCGCAGACAAATAAAAAATGGAAATTAATATCGGGAAGTGTGAGGTGGCGAATTTTGGCAGAAGGATGATCAGAGGGCAATATGGACTTCAGGGCAAAAGTCCGAATAGTGTGGAGGGACAGAGAGACCTGGGCGTGCATGTGCCCAGTGATACGATATGACAGGTGGGAATTTCTGGGCTGACCCAAATCCCAAAGGGAAACCTGGGCAAGCTGTCAAAACAATTTGCAATTTATTACAAGGGTCAGAGGTAAAGATTCTAATACAACTTTCTTCTCAATCTGCTTTGTAAGTTACCTTTCCTAGAATATAAAAATCTTTCATGTTGTTTTTTATGGCTATTACTTTCAGTTAAAATAAACTGAATAGCTTTGCTAGTTTTAACCTTCCTTTTATTTTTCTTTAAAATGCCAAAAATAAATACAAAACCTGCTTGATCTCCTAATGCAAATTTCCATCCATGTTGTATTTACGTGTATCCCATCTTAGCTTTGCTCATCCCTTCAAATGCCTGCTTTTACACCACTCTCTTTGGGTGATTTAAACGTTGCAGTCTGACTGTCTTGAATTTGATTTAGCAAGACACAAACAGCGCCCCACCCCCCCCCCCCCCAAAAAAACAAGGCTGCTTCACCGTATCCCACAGTGTTGGGAAAATTATGTTTCTGTACACAAGGCAGCAGATGTCGAGAGAGTGGTTCACAAAGTATGTGGGTTCTTGGCTTCATAAATAAAGGCATGGAGAACAAAAAAAACAGGGGCAGTGGAAGCGGAGACAATTAACAATTTCAGGAAACTGGTTGGGCACTTGAAGTAAAGAACCTAAGTGGGGGAAGGAGGAGACCGACTAGATGGCTCAACAAAGAGGTGTTAGATACAAAGTAAAGCTCCAACTGCACTGTCCCCATCAAACAGTGAAAAGTGCACATTCTGTGCCGGACCACCACTCCAGCAGCAATACCAGCTCTAGAGAGACAGAGAGGGAAGAGGCCCAGATTAACAAGCACATCTGCAGCACAAACAGACCTAAACCCACATTGACCTCAATGAATGGCAGGTACTAGGAAGCTCAGAGGAAAGAGGTGTCTTGGGGGTGCTTGTCCACAGATCACTGAAGGTGGAAGGTAGATTAGGGTCGTTCTTTTTTTAAATTGCTGCAAGCTTGATGGGTCGAAGGGGCCTCTTCTATACTGTAGAATTCTACCTCGCTGGTCACAACAAATCTCCCTCTACCCTCTCCCCATCAAACCCTCCCAGGACAGGTACAGAACGGGGTTAGATACAGAGTAAAGCTCCCTGTACACTGTCCCCATCAAACACTCCCAGGACAGGTACAGCACGGGGTTAGATACAGAGTAAAGCTCCCTCTACACTGTCCCCATCAAACACTCCCAGGACAGGTACAGCACGGGGTTAGATACAGAGTAAAGCTCCCTGTACACTGTCCCCATCAAACACTCCCCAGGACAGGTACAGCAAGGGGTTAGATACAGAGTAAAGCTCCCTCTACACTGTCCCCATCAAACACTCCCAGGACAGGTGCAGCACGGGGTTAGATAGAGTAAAGCTCCCTCTACACTGTCCCCATCAAACACTCCCAGGACAGATACAGCACAGGGTTAGATACAGAGTAAAGCTCCCTCTACACTCTTCCCATCACACACTCCCAGGGCAGATACAGCACGGGGTTAGATACAGAGTAAAGCTCCCTCTACACTGACCCCATCAAACACTCCCAGGACAGGTACAGCACAGGGTTAGATACAGAGCAAAGCTCCCTCTACACTGTCCCCATAAAACACTCCCAGGACAGATACAGCACGGGGTTAGATACAGAGTAAAAGCTCCCTCTACACTGCTGCTCCCAATGCAATGAGGACTCTGTGACTAGTTGGTTCCATGCTGTCTCAGATTATCCTCTGTACTGGTGTTTGTCAGGTCAAAGCAGTTCCCCATTGGGCATTGTTCCAAGTTGTGTACTCACCCACATGTACTCTGGGTAGTCTCGCAGTGCCTTCAGTCCATTCACAACCGTGTCTCTGTCCACATCCCAACGTCGTTTACAAAAGACAATCTCCAGGAAATACCACGTCCACCCAATCAGAGGCACGTACAGCAGTTCCTTCTTTGCCAACACTTTGGAGCTCTGTAAACAGCAGGGAAGTGAATAATGCATCGATACAGCCAGGCAATACCGACAGCCGGGACACTGGGAAATCTGCCCCTCCCCTCCGCCCAACAGGATTGTAGCTGGCGGTTGAAGTCAAAATGACTGAAAGTATATTGACTTAGTCTAGTGTAACAGTCCTCACCCACATTCCATATCCCAGCTATCCCCTAGTGGTATGCAACAAACCAATAAAATAAATTAATTAACAAACTGACAGCCCCCATGGTCACTGCAACAAGGACAAAAGTTTAAAGGAAACATATCCAAATTAAAATGTCATTCCTGGTGCTAACAACGCACTCAGTCTCTGCAGTACCCTCTGGAAACAGAGGGTTTCAAATGTGCCTTCGACACCATGGGAGTTGTCCTAGGCCCAACCAATCTTCAGCTGCTTCATCAATCACCTTCCTCCATTATATAGCGAGAAGTGGGGATGTTTGCTGATGACTGCACAATGTTCAGCACCATTCGCGACTCCTCAGATAGTGAAGCCGTCCATGTCCAAATGCAGCAAGACCAGCTATAAATACTGTGGCTAGAAGAGCGGGTCAGAGGCTAGAAATCCTGCGGTGAGTAACTCACCTCCAGACTCCCCAAAGTCTGCCCACCATCAAGGCACAAGTCAGGGATGTGATGGAATACTCTCCACTTGCCTGAATAGGCTAAGCTCCAACAACACTCAAGAAGCTCGACACCATCCGAAGCAAAGCCACCCGCTTGATTGGCACCACACTACACAAGATACACTGCAGGAACTCACCAAGGCTCCGCAGACAATACCTTCCAAACCCATCATCACTACCTTCTAGAAGGGCAGGAGATACATGGAAACTCCACCACCTGGAGGTTCCCCTCCAAGTCACTCACCACCCTGACTTGGAATATATCGCCGCTCCTTCACTGTCGTTGGGACAACATCCTGGAACTCCCTCCCTAACAGCACTGTACACAGGCACACACACAGACATCGGCACGTGCGTGTACAGACACTGTAAGGGCCCTTCCTGTGATTCCCTTAGTTGCTACTTCTTTTATTTCGTCTTTAATGTTTTTGGGCCATGGATCGTTAATGGAGACATAACTCCTTACTTCCTCTGCTCGAATTTAAGGTTAGTGTTAAAATATACACTGCTATAAAGTTTTGGTATTTTGGGCAGAAAAAATCCAGATTTTATGGCACCCGAGAGATTGGAGGGGTTTGTTTCGATTGGTTGGCTGGTGGCCAATGGACTGACCAGGGACAGTATTCTGCGCAGCAACAGACAGTGATTGGTTCCTGTGAGCTGGGATTTTTCGGTTAGAACCCAGGAGAAGCCTCCAGAGGGAAACAGCTCTCTCTCTGCTGTGCTGCCCACTGTCTGAAGGCAGAAACTTCTAACCCCAGAGGGAAACAGCTCTCTCTCTGCTGTGCTGCCCACTGTCTGAAGGCAGAAACTTCTAACCCCAGAGAGAAACAGCTCTCTCTCTGCTGCGCTGCCCACTGTCTGAAGGCAGAAGAACTTCTAACCCAGAGGGAAACAGCTCTCTCTCTCTGCTGTGCTGCCCACTGTCTGAAGGCAGAAACTTCTAACCCCTGAAGGAAGAAGCTGTCTCTCTTCTTTCAAAGATAAATAGGGTAAGAGTTAGAGATTAGATCGTTAACCAGTTGTACTTGTCACCTGTTAATTACAAACTGTTAATAACTGTTTAAAAACTAACAACACTGTTAATAATAAGAAGTTAATTATGCTTAAAGTGAAACAACACGCAAGGGTACGAGCGTGTACACACACACACACACAAGACGCGCACGAGACACACAATATACACACACAGGCGCACGCATAGACACACACACAGACGCTACAGGGCTTGCAAGAAAGCGAAAGAGGTAAAAAAGGTGAGTGTTACTGACCCCCAGGATGCCGTATCTCTCACACATGGTCCAACCGCAGAGGAAGTCAATCTCAAAATTGTGGTTTAAAATAACAATAACATGCTCTTTGCCAAACTTGTCCACCGTGGCCTGGTCAGTGAAAAGTGTACATTCTGTGCCGGACCACCACTCCAGCAGCAATACCAGCTCTAGAGAGACAGAGATGGAAGAGGCCCCAGATTAACAAGCAAATCAGTATCACAAACAGACGAAACCCACATTGACGTCAATGAATGGCAGGTACTAGGAAGCTCAGAGGAAAGAGGTGTCTTGGGGTGCTTGTCCACAGATCCCTGAAGGTGGAAGGTAGATTAGGGTCGTTCTTTTTTTAAATTGCTGCAGCTTGATGGGTCGAAGGGCCTCTTCTATACTGTAGAATTCTACCTAGCTGGCCAAACAAATCTCCCTCTACACTGTCCCATCAAACACTCCCAGGACAGGTTCAGCACGGGGTTAGATACAGAGTAGAGCTCCGATTACACTGTCCCCATCAAACACTCCCAGGACAGGTACAGCACGGGGTTAGATACAGAGTAAAGCTCCCTCTACACTGTCCCCATCAAACACTCCCAGGACAGGTACAGCACGGGGTTAGATACAGAGGTAAAGCTCCCTCGACCTGTCCACATCAAACACTCCCAGGACAGGTACAGCAAGGGGTTAGATACAAGAGTAAAGCTCCCTTCACACTGTCCCCATCAAACACTCCCAGAACAGGTACAGCACGGGGTTAGATACAGAGTAAAGCTCCCTCTACACTGTCCCCATCAACACTCCCAGGACAGATACAGCACGGGGTTAGATACAGAGTAAAGCTCCCTCTACACTGCCCCCATCAAACACTCCCAGGCAGGTACAGCACTGGGTTAGATACAGAGTAAAGCTCCCTCTACACTGCCCCCATCAAACACTCCCAGGACAGGTGCAGCAAGGGGTTAGATACAGAGTAAAGCTCCCTCTACACTGTCCCCATCAAACACTCCCAGGACAGGTACAGCACGGGGTGAGATACAGAGTAAAGCTCCCTCTACACTGTCCCCATCAAACACTCCCAGGACAGCTTCAAGGTTAGCATCAGGCTAGATACAAAGTCAAACTCTTTGCAATGTTTTCATGTGATAACCATGCCCACTCAGGAGTAGCTTCCTTTTCGCAAAGCAGACCAATTTTGTGTTGTATTATGGATAAGCTGGCGGTGGTTGTCGAGGGTATTGAAACATTTTTTTTTATAAATTTAGATTACCCAATTATTTTTTTTCCAATTAAGGGGCAATTTTAGCATGGCCAATTCACCTAACCTGCACATCTTTTGGGTTGTGGGGGCGAAACCCACGCAGACACGGGGAGAATGTGCAAACTCCACACGGACAGTGACCCAGGGCCGGGATCGAACCTGGGACCTCAGCGCCCTAGGCAGCAATGCTAACCACTGTGCCACCGTGCTGCCCCTAGGCGGGTATTGAAACATGGCAGGAATTGAACAAACTATGAACAGGTTTTTTTTTACAGGAATGGATTTACACCTTGGAACACGACTGCATCGCCCAATCCCAATAAATTCTAAATGTATGTTGAGCGCAGTTGGGGCAGGAAGGGGAGCAGACGCAAAATACTCACGGCTCCAGAGAGAGAAAGCCAGCCGACAGTTGAGATGCCGATATAACCTCTTGTTTGACGGGGCCAGATGGGGGAGGGTGCACAGTTGGATGAAGTTGATGAGAAGCCACTCACAACAAACACAAATCCAAGTAAAAGATGAACGATGAACTGAGTCTTCAGGTAGGCGATCATACTCATGTTTTAATCAGAAACGTTTACAAGGCCCCTCGCTCAGAATAACCGTCCTGGAATAGACAGAGAACAAACCATCAATTTAACCCTTGCGTGACAGCACGTAGTAACATCATTTCACAGGAAGGTGGGGGTACTGAGTCCATCCTCTATTCTCATAGCACAAGGTATTTTGCCAACGATCTTAAAATTGTATCCTCTGATATCATCCCTCCTGCCACTGGGAACACTCAGTTGAGGAGAGGTGAAAAGGAAAGGTGGCATGGTAGGGTGGAGGAGGCAGGGGGGCTGAAGAGAAAGGGAAGGAGAGAGGCTGGTGTGGAGTTGAAAGTGTTTAACGGTCTACGTCAGTGTGGAAGGAGGTGGTTTATTATTCACTCGATTTATTCCGGGGGTGAAGGGGTTTTCCGATGAGGAAAGGTTGAACAGGCTGGGCCTGTATCTACTGGAGTTTAGAAGAATGAGAGGTGATCTTATTGAAAGATCCTCGGGGGATTTGACAGGGTGGACGCGGACAGGATGATTCTCCTTGTGGGAGAGACTGGAACCCGGGAGACAGTTTAAAATAAGGCATCCCCATTTATGAAGATGAGGAGGAATATTAATCTTTGCAATTCTCTTCCCGGGAGAGCAGTGGAGGCTGGGCATTGAATATACGCAAGGCTGAGTTAGGCACAGTTTTGCTCTACAAGAGATCTGGGGGCCCCTGGAGGAAGGGGAAGTCGAGGTTACAATCAGATCAGCCATGATCTAATTGAATGGCTGAGCAGGCTCGAGGGGCCGAATGGATGACTCCTGCTCCTAATTCTTACAACCATTCCGCTGACAACAAACCACCGCCAGAGCAGGCAGGTCACATATCTATCTCCACATACCCAGTTGATGATGGGAGTCATCAAGCAGAGTCCTGAAGTTCACAGTCAGTCAATTCTCACTGTACAAATAGGAATGCAGGCGTGTGTCTGTGCCCAGGGCCAGTGATACTTTCCATAATTGTTAATTCTGCAAAGGATGCTGCTATTTGTGGAGTGCTGTGAAAGGGATCTGGGCAGCAGGTATTTAATAATCTTTATTAGTGTCTCAAGCAGGCTTGCATTACACTTGAATGAAGTTACTGTGAAAATCCTCTCGTGGCCACATTGTGGCGCCTGTTCGGGAACACAAGGAGAATTCAGAATGTCCAATTCACTGAAGAAGCACGTCTTTTTTGGGACTTGTGGGAGGAATTGGACCTGGAGGAAACCCACGAAGACACGGGTAGAACGTGCAGACCCTGCACAGGCAGTGACCCAAGCCGGGAATCGAAACTGGGTCCCTGGCGCTGTGAAGCAACAGTGCTAACCACTGTGCTACCGTGCCGCCCCATATTCATACTGATGTAACTGACTCCTTTACATAAACCATAAGCATTGTATTACAGTGCTGTTTAATACCGAGTCCAGTCCAGCCAAGATCAGAAGAGGCAGGAAACAAGCCACTGATTCCATTTACAGTTCTAATAGATTATTTGTTACAGAGTGCAAAGGTCCCACAGCTCACCCAACTAGACAGAAGTTTTGAAAAGGGGACATTTATATAGAAACAGAATCTAGATGGGATGAGACAAGGTTAAGTAGAGATTGATCACAATAACAATGAGGAATCTGCAGGCCCACTCACTGTGACAGGTTAAAGACATGGAATAGTAATCATGGGAGATCTGAACGGCTCTAAATAAACTAGCAAGAGGCACTGGAATGTTTTACAGTGTGTTCGAGATATTCGCGGTTATATGTAGAGAAATACTTCCACTGTGTGGAGTCCAAAAATAGGGGACATAAATAAAAGACTAATAAATCCAATAGGGAATTCGGGAGAAATGTCTTTACCCAGGGAGTGGGGAGAATGTGGAACTGGCCCCTGATTGAGGAACAGTGCACTGGAAGCTGGAGAAGTACTGAGGGAGAAAGGAATTGAAGCTTCTGCTGCTAGGGTGAGAGAGGTCCTTTGGGAGAATAAACAAACCAATCGGACTGAGTGGCCGTTTCATTCTCTGTAAAGTCCACCATCACACACAGTTCTCCCAACATTGCCAATCTCATTTCGAAGATACTGGGGCACCAAAGATCAAATGACTCTGAAGTTACAGCACAGAAACCCGTCTGTGCCAGTGTTTATGCTCCAGGTGAGGCTCCTCCCACCCTCAACTCGATCAACATATTCTTTATGCCTTTCATATTGATCGAACTTCACCGTAAAAATATCCAAGTTATTTACCTCAATTACTCCTTGTGGTTTGGAGTGTCAAACACCAGCTACCTCTGCATATTCCTAACTGGATTCATCAAATATCATACATTAAGACTGAGTTTTGCTATCCCCACAAGAAGAAACATCATCTCTCAAACCTTTCCTTCATTTTAAAGATCTTGGGTTAGTCCACAACCTTCTTTTGTGGAGAGGAAACAGCAATAGATTAATAGACAGACTAAGTTGTTAACTCTGGTTATATATAACCAAAAACTACCTTTAGTGAAACTGACAGAAAATCCCAACCACAGCATCCCACGGAAGCTAACCAGGGGCCAAATGCGAGGCAAGATTTATGAAGACGGTTGCATAAACAGGTGTACCTTCCCTCGAGTTTAAAAGATTAATGGATAATCTAATACATAGGTTAAGATGATTAAAGGAGATGGAGCGTAGTTAGAGAGAAACTATTTACCTGATGAAGGAGTCCAAGGGGCAGACCTTAAAATTAGAGATATTGAGGAATAAGGTCAAAAAACTTGCTTCACACAAAGGACACCAGGCCCGGGGCAACGGCCAGGCCCGGGGCAACAGCCAGGCCCAACTGCCAGATCCAACGGCCAGGCCCAGGGCAACGGCCAGGCCCGGGGGCAAACGGCCAGGCCCGGGCAACGGCCAGGCCCGGGGGCAACGGCCAGGCCCTGGGGCAACGGCCAGGCCCGGGGCAACGGCCAGGCCCGGGGCAACGGCCAGGCCCGGGGCAACGGCCAGGCCCGGGGGCAACGGCCAGGCCCGGGGGCAACGGCCAGGCCCGGGGGCAACGGCCAGGCCCGGGGGCAACGGCCAGGCCCGGGCCCAACGGCCAGGCTCCGGGGGCAACGGCCAGGCCCGGGGGCAACGGCCAGGCCCGGGGGCAACGGCCAGGCCCGGGGAAACGGCCAGATCCAATGGCCAGGCCCAGGGCAACGGCCAGGTCTGGGGGCAACGGCCAGGCCAGGCCCAACGGCCAGGCCCGGGGGCAACGGCCAGGCCCGGGGGCAACGGCCAGGCCCGGTGGCAACGGCCAGGCCCCGGGGGCAACGGCCAGGCCCGGGGGCAACGGCCAGGCCCGGGGGCAACGGCCAGGCCCGGGGGCAAACGGCCAGATCCAATGGCCAGGCCCGGGGGCAACGCCAGGCCAACGGCCAGGCCTGGGGGCAACGGCCAGGCCCGGGTGCAACGGCCAGGCCCGGGGGCACGGCCAGGACCCGGGGGCAACGGCCAGGCCCTGGGGCAACGGCCAGGCCCGGGGGCACGGCCAGGCCCGGGGGCAACGGCCAGGCCCCGTGGGCAACGGCCAGGCCCGGGGGCAACGGCCAGATCCACGGCCAGGCCCGGGGGCAACGGCCAGGCCCAGGGCAATGGCCAGATCCAATGGCCAGGCCCAGGGCAACGGCCAGGCCCGGGGGCAACGGCCAGGGCCAGGGGAAACGGTCAGATCCAATGGCCAGGCCCAGGGCAACGGCCAGGGCCCAACGGCCAGGCCGTGGGCAACGGCCAGGCCCGGGGGCAACGGCCAGGCCCGGGGGCAACGGCCAGGCCCGGGGGCAACGGCCAGGCCCGGGGGCACGGCCAGGCCCGGGGGCAACGGAGCACCCGGAGGAAACCCACGCAGACACGGGGAGAACGTGCAGACTCCACACAGACAGTGACCCAGCCGGAATCGAACCTGGGACCCTGGAGCTGTGAAGCCACGAGCTAGCCACTTGTGCTACCGTGCCTGCCCATGGGACTGTAGTGGTTTCAAGAAGGCCACTTACCACCAACTTTCTCAAGGGGAATTGTGGACGGGCAATAAATGCTGGCCTAACCAATGATGCCCACATCCTGTGGAAGAATAAAAGGGAGTGGGAATCTCCCAAAAAGCAGGTTAGGGTGGGGACAAATGAAAATTAAACAGAGGCACAGGTCAGCTCAAAATGATGGAAACTGGTTCGAGTGAGCAGCACGATAGCACAGTGGTTAGCACTGTTGCTTCACAGCTCCAGAGACCGTGGTTAGATTCCCGGCTTGGGTCACTGTCTGTGTGGAGGCTGCACGTTCTCCCCGTGTCTGTGTGGGTTTCTTCCGGGTGCTCCGGTTTCCTCTCACAGTCCAAAGATGTGCAGGTTAGGTGGATTGGATTAGGTTTTGTTCATTGTCACGTGTTCTGTGCTTTACTGTTCTATGTTCGATGTACCAATGGTACAGCAAAAAAGTATTTTTCTGCGAGCAGCTCAACAGATCACGTAAAGAAAAGAAGAGAAAATAAATAAATAGTGGACAACACAAGGTACCACAATGTAACTACATAAACACGGCATCGGGTGAAGCATACAGGGGTGTAGTGTTAATGAGGCAGTCCATAAGAGGGTCGTTAAGAGTCTGGTGACAGTGGGGAAGAAGCTGTTTTTGAGTTTGGTTCAGTCCGTGTTCTCAGGCTTTTGTATCTCCTGCCCGATGGAGGAAGTTGGAAGAGTGAGTAAGCCGGGGTGGGAGGGATCCTTGATTATGCTGCCTGCTTCTCCCCAGGCAGCGGAAGGTGTAGATGGAGTCAATGGATGGGAGGCAGGTTCGTGTGATGGACTGGGCGATGTTCCACAACTCTGAAGTTCCTTGCGGTCCTGGGCCGAGCAGTTTGCCATACCAGGCTGTGATGCAGCCCAATAGGATGCTTTCTATAGTGCATCTGTAAAAGTTGGTAAGGGTTAATGTGGACATGCCAAATTTCCTTAGTTTCCTGAGGAAGTATAGGCGCTGTTGTGCTTTCTTGGTGATAGCGTCGACGTGAGTGGACCAGGACAGATTTTTGGTGATGTGCACCCCTAGGAATTTGAAACTGCTAACCATCTCCGCCTCGGGCCCGTTGATGCTGACAGGGGTGTGTACAGTACTTTGCTTCCTGGAGTCGATGACCAGCCCTTCAGTTTTGCTGGCATTGAGGGAGAGATTGTTGTAGTTACACCACTCCACCAGGTTCTCTATCTCCCTCCTGTATTCGGACTCATCGTTATTCGAGATCCGGCCCACTATGGTCGTATCGTCAGCAAACTTATAGATGGAGTTGGAACCAAGTTTAGCCACGCAGTTGTGTGTGTACAGGGAGTAGAGTAGGGGGCTAAGTACGCAGCCTTGCGGGGCCCCGGTATTGAGGATTATTGTGGAGGAGGTGTTGTTGTTGGCCATGCTAAATTGCCCTTAAGTGTCCAAAAAAAAAGGGTTAGGTGGGGTTACGGGGATAGGGTGGAGGTATGGGCTTTGGTAGGGTGCGCTTTCCAAGGGGGTGTAGACTGGATGGGCCGAATGGACTGTGTAAATTCTATGATTTTATGAGTGGAAGAATGGCCTTTCCTGCTCCATGATCGCCACGAGCAGGCAGTCTTTGATCTGCTCACTGACAAGCTCTGCCATGGCTGCAATGGGTCACTCTCCTTTCCTCCACCACTCCCCTCTGCAACTAACGCTCCCATCATTTATCTGGATAAAATCAGAGTCACGTAGCAGACACATCCAGGATTCTGAAGGGATTTAATAGGATAGACACACAGATTGCTTCTGCTGGTTGGGGAACCGAGAATATTGGGTCTCAGGATAAGAGGCCGATCAATTAGGACTGAGATGAGGAAATTATTTCATTCAAAGGCTGGTGAATTTTTGGAATTCTCTGCGGCAGAGGGTTGTGGATGTTCCATTGTTGAATATTTAAAGGCTGGAATGACAGAAGTTTGGTATCTCAGGGAGTCAAGCGGTATGGGGAACAGGCGGGTAGATAAAGCTGACAAGTATCTTCGATGGTACTGAACAGCACGGCAAGCTCGAGGGGCCAAATGGCTGACTCCTATTTCGGATGCTCGACAGCACATGTGCAGCGAGAATGAGCGAGTGTTACATGACCAGAACAATAGCTAAAAATATTCTCACTGCCGAAAGCCTCGGAGTATCACTGTGGAGTAATTCTGTGCACACATTTTTACACATGGTTGATAGCCTAAAATAAAGGCTCAATTGTGAAATATGATAAAAAAAAAGGATTTGAGAAGCAATAAAGATAATTAACTAACTGGAACCAATCAGGCCCCAGCAGAAAGGGCAGAGAGAGAGACAAATTCTTTGTGACTGACACTAAAAGACTTGGTAACTGAGTAA
>NC_052152.1:1950643-2041292 GCF_902713615.1 Scyliorhinus canicula | reverse complement strand
GGTTAGCCCAGAGAGAGAGAGAGAGAGGTTAGCCCAGAGAGAGAGATTAGCCCAGAGAGAGAGAGAGAGGGGGGTTAGCCCAAAGAGAGAGAGGGGTTAGCCCAGAGAGAGAGAGAGAGAGAGAGAGGGTTAGCCCAGAGAGAGAGAGAGAGGTTAACCCAGAGAGAGAGGTTAACCCAGAGAGAGAGGTTAGCCCAGAGAGAGAGAGGTTAGCCCAGAGAGAGAGAGGTTAGCCCAGAGAGAGAGAGGTTAGCCCAGAGAGAGAGGTTAGCCCAGAGAGAGGGATGTTAGCCCAGAGAGGTTAGCCCAGAGAGAGAGGTTAGCCCAGAGAGAGGGATGTTAGCCCAGAGAGGTTAGCCCAGAGAGAGAGAGGTTAGCCCAGAGAGAGAGGTTAGCCCAGAGAGAGAGAGAGAGGTTAGCCCAGAGAGAGAGAGAGAGGTTAGCCCAGAGAGAGAGAGATAGGTTAGCCCAGAGAGAGAGAGAGGTTAGCCCAGAGAGAGAGAGAGAGAGAGAGAGAGGTTATCCCAGAGAGAGAGAGAGAGAGAGGGAGGGGTTAGCCCAGAGAGAGAGAGGTTAGCCCAGAGAGAGAGATGTTAGCCCAGAGAGAGAGAGGTTAGCCCAGAGAGAGAGAGGTTAGCCCAGAGAGAGAGAGGTTAGCCCAGAGAGAGAGAGGTTAGCCCAGAGAGAGAGAGAGAGAGGTTAACCCAGAGAGAGAGAGAGAGAGAGAGGTTAGCCAATGTGAGAGAGCCATGGTAATGGAAGAATTTTGCAACCGCATCTCTATAGCCATGATCCTATGAATGGCACGGCAGGCTTGAGGGGCCGAACAGACAACTCCTGTTCTTATTTATGGTCTCATTAAAACGTGGAAAATGAATTTAAAAATGTAATGACACCTGCAGGCAGGGAGTGACGATGACTGGACTGACCAGAGACATTCTTTATTTGAAATGAAATGAAAATTGCTTATTGTCACGAGTAGGCTTCAATGAAGTTACTGTGAAAAGCCCCAGAACTTGGGAGTACCCAATTCATTTTTCTATTTAAGGGGCAATTTATCGTGGCCAATCCACCTACCCTGCACATCTTTGGGTTGTGGGGGTAAAACCCACGCAGACACGGGGAGAATGTGCAAACTCCACACGGACAGTGACCCAGAGCCGGCATCGAACCTGGGACCTCGGTGCCGTGAGGCTGCAGTGCTAACCACTGCGCCACCGTGCTGCCCCCTTTCTTTGCAGAATAAAAAAGATGGGAGTAGGAACAAACACAAGCTCTGAATCAAGACTATTCTGTGATTTAATCCTCCTAATCCTACATGTTACATGTAGTTGTTCTGTTTTGGCTAAGCTCTGAGAACTCAATAGGTGTACAGTAAGTACAATAGGTGTAATTGTGAAGAATGAAAAGGTTACACATACAGTATGTAACAAACAACCTGTTAAACGTTTATTTTAAAAAGCTGTAGACTGTAAAGAGATTTATTTTCACTTTTGGATTTTTAGTAAATTAGCACCTGTGGGGGTGACCTCTGCTAGACTAGAGATTGTAACAAAAGGTACAGGATGTACCTTCTGGCTTGGATATATCAGACGCTGTGTAGAAAGAGGCACAACCCCACTGGGACACTGCAAAGGCTATGGGCCCTGACAATATTCTGGCAATAGTGCTGAAGACTTGTGTTCCAGAACTTGCCAAGCTGTTCCAGTGCAGCTACAACATTGGCATCTACTCAGCAATGTGGAAAATTGCCCAGGTGATTCCTGTACACAAGAAACAGGACAAATCCAACCCGGCCAATTACCCCCTATCAGTCTACTCTCTATCATCAGCAAAGTGATAGAAGGGGTCATCAACAGCGGCACTTACTCAGCAATAACCTGCTCACGGACACTCAGTTTGGGTTCCGCCCAGGGTCACTCAGCTCCTGACCTCATTACAGCCTTGGTTCAAACATGGACAAAGAGCTGAATGCCAGAGGGGAGGTGAGAGTGACTGGCCCTTGGCATCAAAGCAGCATTTGACCGAGTGTGGCATCAAGGAGCCCGAGCTAAACTGGAGTCAATGGGAATCAGGGGGAAAACTCTCCGCTGGTTGGAGTCATACCTGACACAAAGGAAGATGGTTGTGGTGGTTGGAGGTCAATCATCTCAGCCCCAGGACATCACTGCAGGAGTTCCTCAGGGTAGTGTCCTCGGCCCAACCATCTTCAGCTGCTTTATCACTGACCTCCCTTTCATCATAAGGTCAGAAGTGGGGATGTTTGCGGATGACTGCACAATGTTCAGCACCATTCGTGACTCCTCAGATAGTGAAGCCGTCCATGTTCAAATGCAGCAAGACCTGGACAATATCCAGGCTCCAGTTGATACGTGACCAGGTAACATTGGTACCACACAAGTGCCAGGTACTGATCATTTTCAATGACAGAATCTCACTATTGCTCCCTTATTCAATGGCATTGCCATCGCTGAATCCCCGACTATCAACACCATTGACCAGAAACTGAACTGGACTAGCCATATTAATACTGTGGCTACCAGGGCAGGTCAGAGGCTGGGGGTCCTGTGGCGAGTAACTGACGCCCCAAATCTTGTGCCCCATCTACAAAGGCATAAGTAATAATAATAATCATCTTTATTAGTGTCACAAGTCAGGACTGTGATGGAACGCTCTCCGCTTGCCAGGATGAGTGCAGCTCAAAAAACAGTTCAGAAGCTGAACACCATCCAGGACACAGAGCTGGCTTGCTGATCACTCTCCACCAATGATGCACAGTAGCAGCCGTGTGTACCATCGGCAAGATGCACTGCAGTAACTCACCAAGGTTCTTTAGCACCTTCCAAACCCACGACCACTACCATCTAGAGGAACAAGAGCAGCAGATACCTGGGAACCCCACCACCTGGAGGTTCCCCTCCAAGTCACTCACCATCCTGACTGGGAAATATATCGGCCGTTCCTTCACTGTCGTTGGGGCAAAATCCTGGAACTCCCTCCCTAACAGCACTGTGGGTGCACCTACACCACATGGACTGCAGCGGTTCAAGAACGCAACTCACCACCACCTTCTGAAGGGAAACTAGGGATGGGCAATCAATGCTGCTTCAACCACCGAGACATTCATCCTGGAGAAGAGTACGGTATATATTTTTTAAAGATCTATTGTCCCATGAATTACAAAGAGTCAAAAGAAAATGCAACAGATCCAAAATCTTATTAAATAAATGATTTATTTCCAGTCAGAAAGATAAATCTTTAAATATTTATATGTAAATTAATTTGAAAAGATTTAGTTAATTAGTTTGACATATTAATACTGCACAGACTGAACGGTACAGGAACATATGTAGCACAGAGTTTGAATGTTAGAAGCAGGACTCGACAAAATCTACCATGAATTAGAGAAACCTTCACAGATAGTGCAAACCTACAGGTCAGAGTGTCAGTCCTCCATCACCAGAGCATCCACAGGTCACATCTTCTAGCACGGACCACTGGCGACCTGTGGTTCTCCAATCTCGGTCTGCTAGAAGACTGATATCCTCCCAGATGGTGAGGGAGCTGAACCAGGAGGGAGATGAGACGCCCACGTCCAAAGCCAGCCTGAAGCGTCCTCACGGAGCCCAGTGACAGAGCAGTGAGGGGGCAGGTCAGAGCAGCTCTCCAGGCCAGGAACTAAGGAAGCGAGACACATACACACAGACAGACTTACAGACTAAGTCACCTACCCAGCATATATATTACAAATGTATACACACTCACAACGTTTAGTCACTATTTTGTTTTACCTCCCTAGTGTCCAGAACTATTCCCAGCCAGAGGTGACACAAGTTGGACCAGCCCTAACACTGCTCACTACAGATGGATTTGTACAGGTAACAGCTCAGGTAAGAAGGATGATGTCATTAAGGTGTGTTTTATAGGCAGGTTACAGGTGAGAAGAATTCAGCTGTTGTGTACAATGAACACTGAAATGTGACTGAGCAAATATCACAAATTAATTTCATTTCTCGGTTTGCACACATGACCTAGCAGAGACTGTCCAGGGCACAATCAGCAGCTAGCAGGGCAATGGCACTAAGCCAATGCTCATTTGGAAAGCCGGTCCAGAAACGATGGGCCAAATGGCCTCCGCCTGCACCATAACGATTCCGTGACAGCACTTCCCATCACCAGTCAACATCCAATAGGCAGCTGCCGGTGCAGAGAGTTTGTGTTCACTGGAGTTGACTTTATTTTTAAGTGAAAAATGTTAACATATAATTCTCCAGAACTGCCAGGCAGTTAATGTCTCAGGAAGTTAACAAAATTACAAGCTTCAAACAATTTTAGTGCTGACAGCTACAATTAGAGTTCCACATTTACTGATAATCAGAAAATCAAAACATCCAAAACGCTCACTGGGGTACGGGTCCCACACACACTGACTCTCACTGGGGTACGGGTCCCACACACACTGACTCTCACTGGGGTACGGGTCCCACACACACTGACTCTCACTGGGGTACGGGTCCCACACACACTGACTCTCACTGGGGTACGGGTCCCACACACACTGACTCTCATTGGGGTACGGGTCCCACACACACTGACTCTCACTGGGGTACGGGTCCCACACACACTGATTCTCACTGGGGTAAGGGTTCCATACACTGACTCTCACTGGGGTACGGGTCCCACACACACTGAGTCTCACTGGGGTACGGGTCCCACACACACTGATTCTCACTGAGGTACGGGTCCCACACACACTGACTCTCACTGGGGTACGAGTTCCACACACACTGACTCTCACTGGGGTACGGGTCCCACACACACTGACTCTCACTGGGATACAGTTCCACACACAGTGACTCTCACTGGGGTACGGGTCCCACACATACTGACTCTCACTGGGGTACGGGTCCCACACACACTGACTCTCACTGGGGTACGGGTCCCACACACACTGACTCTCACTGGGGTACGGGTCCCACACACAGACTCTCACTGGGGTACGGGTCCCACACACATTGACTCTCACTGGGGTACGGGTCCCACACACACTGACTCTCACTGGGGTACGGGTCCCACACACACTGACTCTCACTGGGGTATGGGTCCAACACACTGACTCTCACTGGGGTACAGGTCCCACACACACTGACTCTCACTGGGGTATGGGTTGCACACACACCAAATTGGGGGGGGGTTTAAACTAATATAGCAGGGGAATAGGAACCTGGGAGGACTTAAATTAAAACAGCAGGGGCATGGGAACCTATGTATGGGTTCAGAGCAGGGGCAATCAAAACCAGGAGAAAAATACAGCTTGGAGATTAAGAAAAGTGATAAGAAGAGAAATTAAGGGCCAGTATCAGATAGGGACAGAGTAAAAATATAGTAGCGACAGAACAAGGAACATTAGAAGGACTAGCCTGAATGTTTTGTACGTGAATGCTTGCAGCATTCAAACTAAAATGGATGAATAAGTGGAGTAGATAGATGCAAATGGATATGATATCGTTTGGATTACGGAGACATGGCTCCAAGGTGGCCATGGATGGTAACGAAATATTGAGGGCTATTCAGTTGTCAGGAAGGACAGACAGAAAGGGAAAAGGTGGTGGAGTTGCATTGTTGATTAAAGAAAATATTGATACAATATTAAGGAAAGATATTAGTACAGACGATGTGGAATCTGCATGGGTCGAGTTAAGAAACACCAAGGGACAAAAAACATTTGTAGGGGCGGGGACACAGAGCACCAAACAGCAATAGTCATGTTGGGAACAGCATTAGACAGGAAATCAGAAATTGCATGTGATTATGTGACTTTAATCTGCATATTAGTCACACATTAGAGCAGGAATTTCTGGAGTGTGTAGGGGATGGTTTTCTGGACCAGTGTTTGCGGAACCAACAAGGGAACCATCTTACACTGGCCATTGTGAAATGAGAAAGGATTAGTTGGCACTCTAACTGTGAGAGAATCCTTGGGGATGAGTGACCGTGATATTGATAGAATTCTTTATCAAGATGAATAGTGAGGTAGTTGATTCTGAGACCAGGGTCCTGAACCCCAATAAAGGGAAGTATGATGATATGAGGCATCAGCTGGCTCTGACGGACTGGGAAACATTACTGGAAGGAAGGTACAGACAATGGCAGCATTCAAGGAACAAATAGGTGAACTGCATTTCCTTATTCCTATTTGGCGCAACAATAGAAAGGGAACTGTGGCCAAACCATGGCTTACAGGAGAAATTAGAGATAGTTTTAGATTCAAAGATGAGGTATACAAATTAGCAAGAAAAAGCAATAGACCTGAGGATTGGGACCAGCTAAATATTCAGCAAAGGTAGGCAAAGGAATTGATTAAGAAGGGGAAAATACAATATGAAAGTAAGCTAGCGGGGAACATAAAAACTGACTGTAAAAGTTTTTATCAGTATGCAAAGAGAAAAAGATTGACAAAAATGGAGATAGGCACCTTACAGTCAGAAACGGGGCATTCATAATGGGGAACAAAGAAATGGCTGAGGAACTAAATTCGTACTTTGTTTCTGTCTTCAGAAAGGAACGCATGAATAATGTGCCGGAGGTTCTGAGAAACACATGTTTTAGTGAGGAACTGAATGAAATTAGTATTAAGAGAAATTGTTTGGGGGAAATTAATGGGATTGAAGGCGGATAAATCTCCAGGATTTAAATGAAAACAACAGGTGCATGGGAACCTATGGAAGGGTTCAGAGCAGGGGCAATCAAAAACAAGAGAATACAGCTAGGAGATTAAGAAAACTCTTCTTCGCAGAGTATGTGGTCCCAGAAATAGTAGATCCATTGGTGGTGATTTTCCAAAATTCTTTGGACTCTGGCATGGTTCCTACAGATTGGAGGGTAGCGAATGTAACCCCACTATTCAAAAAGGGAGGTAGAGAGGAAACAGGGAACTATAGCCTAATGGAGAGGGAAAGTTGCTGGAGTCCATTCTCAAGGATATCATCGCACAGCATTTGCAAAGCAGTGGTATAATCAAACAAAATCAGCATGACATTACTAAAGGGAAATCATGCTTGACAAATCTAATGGAATTCTTTGAAGATGTAACTAGTAGAGTTGACCAGGGAGAACCGCTGGATGTGGTTTATTTAGACTTTCAGAAGGTTTTCGAACAGGTCTCTCGAAGGAGATTACTATGCAAAGTCAAAGCACATGGGGTTGTGGGTAGTGTCTTGAGATGGTCAGAAAGCTGGTTGGCAGACAGGAAGCAAAGAGTTAGAATAAATGGGTCTTTTTCCGATTGGCAGACAGTGACTAGTGGGCCCTGAAAGGATCTGTGGTAGGACCCCAACTGTTAACATTATATATTAATGATTTAGATGAAGGAACTAGATATATTAGTGTCACATATACAACACTCTCACTGGGGTACGGGTCCCACACACGCTGACTCTCACTGGGGTACAGTCCCACACACACTGACTCTCACTGGGGTACGGGTCCCACACACGCTGACTCTCACTGGGGTACAGTCCCACACACACTGACTCTCACTGGGGTACGGGTCCCACACACGCTGACTCTCACTGGGGTACAGTCCCACACACACTGACTCTCACTGGGGTACGGGTCCCACACACGCTGACTCTCACTGGGGTACGGGTCCCACACACACTGACTCTCACTGGGGTCCCACATACACTGACTCTCACTGGGGTACGGGTCCCACACACACTGACTCTCACTGGGGTACGGGTCCCACACACACTGACTCTCACTGGGGTACGGGTCCCACACACACTGACTCTCACTGGGGTACGGGTTCCACACACACTGACTCTCACTAGCGTACGGGTCCCACACACACTGACTCTCACTGGGGGACGGGTCCCACACACACTGACTCTCACTGTGGTACGGGTCCCACACACACTGACTCTCACTGGCGTACGGGTCCCACACACACTGACTCTCACTGGGGTACAGGTCCCACACACACTGACGCTCACTGGGGTACGGGTCACACACACACTGACTCTCACTGGGGTACGGGTCCCACACACACTGACTCTCACTGGCGTACGGGTCCCACACACACTGACTCTCACTGGGGTACAGGTCCCACACACACTGACGCTCACTGGGGTATGGGTCACACACACACTGACTCTCACTGGGGTATGGGTCCCACACACACTGACTCTCACTGGGGTACGGGTCCCATACACACTGACTCTCACTGGGGTATGGGTCACACACACACTGACTCTCACTGGGGTACGGGTCCCACACACACTGACTCTCACTGGGGTACAGGTCCCACACACACTGACGCTCACTGGGGTACAGGGTCCCACACACACTGACTCTCACTGGGGTAAGGGTCCCACACACACTGACTCTCACTGGGGTACGGGTCCCACACACACTGACTCTCACTGGGGTACGGGTCCCACACACACTGACTCTCACTGGGGTACGGGTCCCACACGCACTGACTCTCACTGGGACCCATGGTGAGTTGTTAATCAACCTGTGTTACAAGGAAACACTCAGCTGGTCAGGCAGCATGTGCGGAGGAAGAAATTGAGTTGATGTTTCAGGTTTATGACCTCTCATCGTGTGGACTGTTGGACTGAAGGCAATTCACCACCACCTTCTGAAAAGCATTTTGGGATGGGCAGGAAATGCTGCCTTGTTATGCGGTTCATCAACTGCGAAAGAATGAAAATGATTTACTCCCTCCACGATTGCTGCCAAACCTGCAAATTATTTCATTTTGTGTTTTCATTTCAGATTTCCAACATCTGTAGTATTCTGTTGTGGTAATATTGGGAGATTTGATTAAGAATGCTAACTAAACATGATCTCGTCTCCCAACAGCTTCAGTCCCGAAAGGAGGATCTTCTCCATCCAGAAAAGATAATTGAGAAGCTGAAGAACAAGGACTCAAAGATGGGGTAAGGGTTATCAAATCTTGGTGCAGGGCAGTGTGGCGCTGGGAGTGCAGCGATACCGCTGCCTGTAACATATTCCCAGAACGGGTGGCGTCCAGGGCTGGTGGATAAAGGAATTGGGGAGAGTTACTTTCTTCCTCCTTTTGTCAGAAAGTTCAGAGACTGAAACCCCCATCAGCCTCCCCACCCCGGGCATCCTGCGCTGACAGAGACTGAAACCCCCCATCAGCCTCCCCACCCCGGGCATCCTGTGCTGACAGAGACTGAAACCCCCCATCAGCCTCCCCACCCCGGGCATCCTGCGCTGACAGAGACTGAAACCCCCCATCAGCCTCCCCACCCCGGGCATCCTGCGCTGACAGAGACTGAAACCCCCCATCAGCCTCCCCACCCCGGGCATCCTGTGCTGACAGAGACTGAAACCCCCATCAGCCTCCCCACCCCGGGCATCCAGCGCTGACAGAGACTGAAACCCCCCATCAGCCACCCCACCCCGGGCATCCAGCGCTGACAGAGACTGAAACCCCCCATCAGCCTCCCCACCCCGGGCATCCTGCGCTGAGCCAATGCTGCCGCTGACAGAAAGGGGTCCCAGGTGCTGCAGGGGCTACAAAGGAGGCTTCACATTTTTATTTGTCCCCTGGTCGTGTCTGCCATCTAGAAGCCAGGCTGTAGACCACAAACCCATCTTACATTGCTGTATTTCAGCCACACAGACACCTACAGTCTGATCCATTTATCTGGGGGTTTGATCAATGGGGCCTCAGAGTAAGTGAAGCGCTCACGTTAACCCAACAATTTCCACAGCTCTTCACTCAGAGGATGTAACCCAAACAGTCTCAATACGAGGAAAGCCAAAGGAGAGGCAGACGGGGAAAAGGAGAGGTTTTATGTTAGGGACAGAGAAAATTTGAGAGCAGAAAGTTAGTCTGTTTTATTCTTACAGTCACCACAACATGAGATTGAGGAGACAAGCATCTTTCAGATATGTGTTTGATAGAGTTTCATATCCACCTACCCATCAAACACTCCCAGGACAGGTACAGCACGGGGTTAGATACAGAGTAAAGCTCCCTCTACACTGTCTCCATTAAACACTCCCAGGACAGGTACAGCACGGGGTTAGATACAGAGTAAAGCTCCCTCTACACTGTCCCCATCAAACACTCCCAGGACAGGTACAGCACAGGGTTAGATACAGAGTAAAGCTCCCTCTACACTGTCCCCATCAAACACCCCCAGGACAGGTACAGCACGGGGTTAGATACAGAGTAAAGCTCCCTCTACACTGTCCCCATCAAACACTCCCAGGACAGGTACAGCACGGGGTTAGATACAGAGTAAAGCTCTCTCTACACTGTCCCCATCAAACACTCCCAGGACAGGTACAGCACGGGGTTAGATACAGAGTAAAGCTCCCTCTACACTGTCCCCATCAAACACTCCCAGGACAGGTACAGCACGGGGTTAGATACAGAGTAAAGCTCCCTCTACACTGTCCCCATCAAACACTCCCAGGACAGGTACAGCACGGGGTTAGATACAGAGTAAAGCTCCCTCTACACTGTCCCCATCAAACACTCCCAGGACAGGTACAGCACGGGGTCAGATACAGAGTAAAGCTCCCTCTACACTGTTCCCATCAAACACTCCCAGGACAGGTGCAGCAAGGGGTTAGATATAGAGTAAAGCTCCCTCTACACTGTCCCCATCAAACACTCCCAGGACAGGTTGAGCACGGGGTTAGATCCAGAGTAAAGCTCCCTCTACACTGTCCCCATCAAACACTCCCAGGACAGGTGCAGCAAGGGGTTAGATACAGAGTAAAGCTCCCTCTACACTGTCCCCATCAACCACTCCCAGGACAGGTACAGCACGGGGTTAGATACAGAGTAAAGCTCCCTCTACACTGTCCCCATCAAACACTCCCAGGACAGGTACAGCACGGGGTTAGATACAGAGTAAAGCTCCCTCTACACTGTCCCCATCAAACACTCCCAGGACAGGTACAGCATGGGGTTAGATACAGAGTAAAGCTCCCTCTACACTGTCCCCATCAAACACTCTCAGGACAGGCACAGCACGGGATTAGATACAGACACAGGGGCTTTTCACAGTAACTTCATTGAAGCCGCCTTGTGGCAATAAGCGATGATGATGGTGATGATGGTGATTATTATTATTATTATTATTATTATTATTAGAGTAAAGCTCCCTCTACACTGTCCCCATCAAACACTGCCAGGACAGGTACAGCGCGGGGTGAGATCCAGAGTAAAGCTCCCTCTACACTGTCCCCATCAAACACTCCCAGGATAGGTACAGCACGGGGTTAGATACAGAGTAAAGCTCCCTCTACACTGTCCTCATCAAACCGTCACAAGACAGGTACAGCACAGGGTTAGATACAGAGTAAAGCTCCCTCTACACTGTCCCCATCAAACACTCCCAGGACAGGTACAGCACGGGGTTAGATACAGAGTAAAGCTCCCTCTACACTGTCCCCATCAAACACTCCCAGGACAGGTACAGCACGGGGTTAGATACAGAGTAAAGCTCCCTCCACACTGTCACCATCAAACACTCCCAGGACAGGGTACAGCACGGGGTTAGATACAGAGTAAAACTCCCTCTACACTGTCGCCATCAAACACTCCCAGGACAGGTACAGCACGGAGTTAGATACAGAGTAAAGCTCCCTCTACTCTGTCCCCATCAAACACTCCCAGGGCAGGTACAGCACGGAGTTAGATAGAGAGTAAAGCTCCCGCTACACAGTCCTACAGGGATATCAGTAGAAACTTCTTTCCCCAGAGAGTGGTGAGAATGTGGAACTCACTCCCACAGGGAGTGGGTAAAGTGATTTATATGGATACATTAAAGGGGAAACTAGACAAGGATATGAGGGAGGCGGTATGGAAGGTTAGGCTGATGGATTTTGGTGAGGGATGATACGAGGAGGATCATGTGCAACATAAACACTGGCACGGGCTGGTCAGGGTGAATGGCCTGTTTCTGTCTACTGTCTCCTTTGTAAGTTTATGAATCTAACTAAAAGTAAGAAATGATAGCACCATCTGTGCACAAACTCCTACAAACAGCCAATCAGCAACTTCTAATCATTTGCCATTAAATTGAATTATTTGACAAAATTTGGGTCTAGAGTGGAGGCTAAAGGTCAAAGATCGACTGCCTCCAAGCACACAGTAATTAATTTGGCATCAGGGAATTGTGCAGTTCAACATCCCTGGACCAGACAGTCCAGGATTCGCTCAATGATTCATTGTAAAAGTACTGATTGGCCATTATTAATTGTCCTGTGAAATTTCCTGCGATTGTGTGCCCATCAATTGCACATCCATTCATCACACATGCTCACACTCTGCAGCACAACAGCCCATCAGAGATATCCCGTCTCGACCTCCCACTCCCAACATCACAGAGGCAGTCTCTCTCCACACTGGGCAGGTGTTTTGGGGTGTGGGTTGAGCTGCAAACGCATGGCATGGCTGCAAGTACACAGCTCCCGTGTCGCATTCCTGCAGGGAGAAATTGACTGTCATTGACAGCAGTCTGGGGCTGACAGCCAATCTCTCCCTGGCTCGGGCATCCACACTGGAGAGTTTCATCCCTACTCAGTCGAATGGAAAAACACCAGGAATTGTCAGATCCTCGTGCTCTCTCACACTCTGGGACAAACCTTTCTAGTTGTGACAGATGCCATAGGTCAGGAGTGCTTAACATGGTTACACGGGTGCAGTGCTCAGTCATCACGGTTATATGGTAGTTGCGTGGATTATTATCTCGGGGTTTTCAATCTGTCGCTTGCTCTGCACCACTCGCAGCTCCAACTGTGCTGCATTCGGCTTGTTACCCAGTCCGGCCATTGCTGGAGAGAGAAAGACACAGAGTATGAGAGAGAGGAACATTTGGAAAGAAACTGAGAGGAAAAGAAGGAAATAAAGAAAACGAGACAGGGAGAATGAAAGAGAGAGAGGGGGGGGGGGGGGGGGACAGACGGAAAGACAGCGAGTAACGGGAGTGAATCATGGGTTAGATACAGAGTAAAGCTCCCTCTACAATGTCCCCATCAAACACTCCCAGGACAGGTACAGCACGGGGTTCGATACAGAGTAAAGCTCCCTCTACACTGTCCCCATCAAACACTCCCAGGATAGGTACAGCACGGGGTTAGATACAGAGTGAAGCTCCCTCTACACTGTCCCCATCAAACACTCCCAGGACAGGTACAGCACGGGGTTAGATACAGAGTAAAGCTCCCTCTACACTGTCCCCATCAAACACTCCCAGGAACAGGTGCAGCACAGGGTTAGATACAGAGTAAAGCTCCCTCTACACTATCCCCATCAAACACTCCCAGGACAGGTACAGCACGGGGTTATATACAGAGTGAAGCTCCCTCTACACTGTCCCCATCAAACACTCCCAGGACAGGTGCAGCACAGGGTTAGATACAGAGTAAAGCTCCCTCTACACTATCCCCATCAAACACTCCCAGGACAGGTACAGCACGGGGTTAGATACAGAGTAAAGCTCCCTCTGCACTGTCCCCATCAAACACTCCCAGGACAGGTACAGCACGGGGTTATATACAGAGTGAAGCTCCCTCTACACTGTCCCCATCAAACACTCCCAGGACAGGTACAGCACGGGGTTAGATACAGAGTAAAGCTCCCTCTGCACTGTCCCCATCAAACACTCCCAGGACAGGTACAGCACAGGGTTAGATACAGAGTAAAGCTCCCTCTACACTGTCCCCATCAAACACTCCCAGGACAGGTACAGCATGGGGTTAGATACAGAGTAAAGCTCCCTCTATACTGTCCCCATCAAACACTCCCAGGACAGGTACAGCACGGGGTTAGATACAGAGTAAAGCTCCCTCTATACTGTCCCCATCAAACACTCCCAGGACAGGGACAGCACGGAGTTAGATACAGAGTAAAGCTCCCTCTGCACTGTCCCCATCAAACACTCCCAGGACAGGTACAGCATGGGGTTAGATACAGAGTAAAGCTCCCTCTACACTATCCCCATCAAACACTCCCTGGACAGGTGCAAAAGATTGCGGCTGGAGTTGAATCAGTTCTGAAAGTAAAGAGACGGGGTGAGATTCACCGTTCCCCGACGGCGATATCATAAACGCCGATCGGGCGGAGAATCCCTTCTGCTGCCGAAATCGGGGGCACCATTTTCAGGCCGGGTTTCTATCCTCAGCCCCCTGCGAAATGGCGTCATTGCATCATGCGCCGCACACCTTTGGAATGCCGTTGGCTCGCCACCTAAAGACTCTCCCGATGCTCCGCCCCCGATGGGCCGAGTTCCCGATCGCGCGGGACATGTGTGGTCTCAGCGGTCGGGAACCAGGCATGGCAGCTGCGGACTGTGTCCAGCACCACAACAGTCGGCCGGGAGCTGTGCTGCTCTGGCCGGGGGCTGTGCTGCTCTGGCCGGGGGCTGTGCTGCTCTGGCCGGGGGCTGTGCTGCTCTGGCCGGGGGCTGTGCTGCTCTGGCCGGGGGCTGTGCTGCTCTGGCCGGGGGCTGTGCTGCTCTGGCCGGGGGCTGTGCTGCTCTGGCCGGGGGCTGTGCTGCTCTGGCCGGGGGCTGTGCTGCTCTGGCCGGGGGCTGTGCTGCTCTGGCCGGGGGCTGTGCTGCTCTGGCCGGGGGCTGTGCTGCTCTGGCCGGGGGCTGTGCTGCTCTGGCCGGGGGCTGTGCTGCTCTGGCCGGGGGCTGTGCTGCTCTGGCCGGGGGCTGTGCTGCTCTGGCCGGGGGCTGTGCTGCTCTGGCCGGGGGCTGTGCTGCTCTGGCCGGGGGCTGTGCTGCTCTGGCCAGGGACTGTGCTGCTCTGGCCAGGGGCTGTGCTGCTGTGGCCGGGGGCTGTGCTGCTCTGGCCAGGGGCTGTGCTGCTCTGGCCAGGGGCTGTGCTGCTCTGGCTGGGGGCTGTGCTGCTCTGGCCAGGGACTGTGCTGCTCTGGCCGGGGGCTGTGCTGCTCTGGCCGGGGGCTGTGCTGCTCTGGCCAGGGACTGTGCTGCTCTGGCCAGGGGCTGTGCTGCTCTGGCCAGGGGCTGTGCTGCTGTGGCCGGGGGCTGTGCTGCTCTGGCCAGGGGCTGTGCTGCTCTGGCCGGGGTGGCCGGGGGCTGTGCTGCTCTGGCCAGGGGCTGTGCTGCTCTGGCTGGGGGCTGTGCTGCTCTGGCCAGGGACTGTGCTGCTCTGGCCGGGGGGGCTTTTATATGAGTTGGGGGAACTGGTGGTGGATGGCCAGGGGGTCACTCTTTGGCAGGTCGGGTCCACGCATGGCCGACTGAATGTTTTACGGCTGGACAGCTGTAGGTCACCACCGTGAGCATGCGCGGCCACGGATCCGGCCATTCTCCAGGCATTTGGATCATGGGAGTCGGGGGTTTTACTCGGCGTGGCTGCTAGCTCTTCACCGATCACAGGACCGGTCAGGGTTCGGCGCCGATTTTGCCATCGTAAAAGACAACAGTTCCCACGCTGGCTTCGGCACTAAGCCTCCCAAACAGTCAATCCAGACCAAGGGGTTTGATGAAAGACTCGGTGTTCATTCCAAGGAATGGGAATAGTCACGGGTAAATAAGCATAACCCCACTCTCCCCATGCGCAGTCTCTAACCTCCCACCACGGGGAAACCTTGCGTCTCCCCAACCATGCGGAAAGATCAGAAGGGACTGCTCATGCTCACCTTTGGCATTGGCAATTGTCCGGGTCACAATATGCTGAAGAGCAGAAACCGTCTTCTCACAGGCAATCTGTGTGGGGGAATGGGTTCAGGTTAGAGTTTGTAATTGCTGTCAGGGTCAGTTACACATCAGGAGAGGACTCCAGCGTAAATAGCTCGCCTGCTGTGTGTGTGTGGGACCCGTACCCCAGCGAGAGTCAGTGTGTGTGTGGGACCCGTACCCCAGTGAGAGTCAGTGTGTGTGGGTCTGTACCCCAGTGAGAGTCAGTGTGTGTGTGGGACCCGTACCCCAGTGAGAGTCAGTGTGTGTGGGACCCGTACCCCAGTGAGAGTCAGTGTGTGTGGGACGCGTACCCCAGTGAGAGTCAGTGTGTGTGGGACCCGTACCCCAGTGAGAGTCAGTGTGTGTGGGACCCGTACCCCAGTGAGAGTCAGTGTGTGGGACCCGTACCCCAGTGAGAGTCAGTGTGTGTGGGGCCCGTACCCCAGTGAGAGTCAGTGTGTGTGGGACCCGTACCCCAGTGAGGGTCAGTGTGTGTGGGACGCGTACCCCAGTGAGAGTCAGTGTGTGGGACCCGTACCCCAGTGAGAGTCAGTGTGTGTGGGGCCCGTACCCCAGTGAGAGTCAGTGTGTGTGGGACCCGTACCCCAGTGAGAGTCAGTGTGTGTGGGTCCCATACCCCAGTGAGAGTCAGTGTGTGTGAGACCCCTACCCCAGTGAGAGTCAGTGTGTGTGGGACTCGTACCCCAGTGAGAGTCAGTGTGTGTGAGACCCGTACCCCAGTGAGAGTCAGTGTGTGGGGGACCCGTACCCCAGTGAGAGTCAGTGTGTGTGGGACCCGTACCCCAGTGAGAGTCAGTGTGTGGGGCCCGTACCCCAGTGAGGGTCAGTGTGTGTGGGTCCCATACCCCAGTGAGAGTCAGTGTGTGTGGGACCCGTACCCCAGTGAGGGTCAGTGTGTGTGGGTCCCGTACCCCAGTGAGAGTCAGTGTGTGTGGGACCCGTACCCCAGCGAGAGTCAGTGTGTGTGTGGGACCCGTACCCCAGCGAGAGTCAGTGTGTGTGTGGGACCCGTACCCCAGCGAGAGTCAGTGTGTGTGGGACCCGTACCCCAGTGAGAGTCAGTGTGTGTGGGACCCGTACCCCAGCGAGAGTCAGTGTGTGTGTGGGACCCGTACCCCAGTGAGAGTCAGTGTGTGTGGGACCCGTACCCCAGTGAGAGTCAGTGTGTGTGGGACCCATATCCCAGCGAGAGTCAGTGTGTGTGGGACCCGTACCCCAGTGAGAGTCAGTGTGTGTGGGACCCGTACCCCAGTGAGAGTCAGTGTGTGTGGGACCCGTACCCCAGTGAGAGTCAGTGTGTGTGGGACCCGTACCCCAGTGAGAGTCAGTGTGTGTGGGACCCGTACCCCAGTGAGAGTCAGTGTGTGTGGGACCCGTCCCCCAGTGAGAGTCAGTGTGTGTGGGACCCCTACCCCAGTGAGAGTCAGTGTGTGTGGGACCCGTACCCCAGTGAGAGTCAGTGTGTGTGGGACCCGTACCCCAGTGAGAGTCAGTGTGTGTGGGACCCGTACCCCAGTGAGAGTCAGTGTGTGTGGGACCCGTACCCCAGTGAGAGTCAGTGTGTGTGGGACCCGTACCCCAGTGAGAGTCAGTGTGTGTGGAACCCGTACCCCAGTGAGAGTCAGTGTGTGTGGGACCCATACCCCAGTGAGAGTCAGTGTGTGTATGGGACCCGTACCCCAGTGAGAGTCAGTGTGTGTGGGACCCGTACCCCAGTGAGAGTCAGTGTGTGTATGGGACCCGTACCCAAGTGAGAGTCAGTGTGTGTATGGGACCCGTACCCCAGTGAGAGTCAGTGTGTGTGGGACCCGTACCCCAGTGAGAGTCAGTGTGTGTGGGACCCGTACCCAGTGAGAGTCAGTGTGTGTGGGACCCATACCCCAGTCAGAGTCAGTGTGTGTGGGACCCGTACCCCAGTGAGAGTCAGTGCCTGTGTGACCCGTATCCCAGTGAGAGTCAGTGTGTGTGGGTCCCGTACCCCAGTGAGAGTCAGTGTGTGTGGGACCCGTACCCCAGTGAGAGTCAGTGTGTGTGGGATCCGTACCCCAGTGAGAGTCAGTGTGTGTGGGACCCGTACCCCAGTGAGAGTCAGTGTGTGTGGGACCTGTACCCCAGTGAGAGTCAGTGTGTGTGGGACCCGTACCCCAGTGAGAGTCAGTGTGTGTGGGACCCATACCCCAGTCAGAGTCAGTGTGTGTGGGACCCGTACCCCAGTGAGAGTCAGTGCCTGTGTGACCCGTATCCCAGTGAGAGTCAGTGTGTGTGGGTCCCGTACCCCAGTGAGAGTCAGTGTGTGTGGGACCCGTACCCCAGTGAGAGTCAGTGTGTGTGGGACCCGTACCCCAGTGAGAGTCAGTGTGTGTGGGACCCGTACCCCAGTGAGAGTCAGTGTGTGTGGGACCCGTACCCCAGTGAGAGTCAGTGTGTGTGGGACCCATACCCCAGTCAGAGTCAGTGTGTGTGGGACCCGTACCCCAGTGAGAGTCAGTGCCTGTGTGACCCGTATCCCAGTGAGAGTCAGTGTGTGTGGGTCCCGTACCCCAGTGAGAGTCAGTGTGTGTGGGACCCGTACCCCAGTGAGAGTCAGTGTGTGTGGGACCCGTACCCCAGTGAGAGTCAGTGTGTGTGGGACCCGTACCCCAGTGAGAGTCAGTGTGTGTGGGACCCGTACCCCAGTGAGAGTCAGTGTGTGTGGGACCCATACCCCAGTGAGAGTCAGTGTGTGCGGAACCCATTCCCCAGTGAGAGTCGGTGTGTGGAATTGTACGGCAGGATGTGTTGCCATGTTCGAGAGCAGGATACTGAGAACTAAAGGAAAATTTGGGTTTGTTTCACTGAAGCACAGCAATTGGATTTTCAGCCTTTGTTGTTTTTCCAATTTTTTTACCCACCCCATCTTTTTTCGGTACAACATGGTTACAGGTATGATGGGCTGAATGGCCTCGTTCTGTGCTGTAAGGTGGTACGATTGGATATTTTCTGGAATCTGCTTTGCCACTTGTTCAGATAGTCCAATTCACAACAAACAAGGCCAATCAGCCCATCAAGTGTCTGCTGGCTGTGTATTGAGGAATGCAGGCCGTCTGATTCTCCCACTGTATCCCCTTGGATTGCACGTTTTCACATGTTCCCAACCAATTCAATTTGATATCATTGATCACCTCTGCTCCCACCTGTTCTTTTATTAATTATTTGCAATCGACGCCCTCTGGTTCCTGACACTACAGAGAAACAGTTCCTTTGAAATGAAAATGAAATGAAAATCGCTTATTGTCACGAGTAGGCTTCAATGAAGTTACTGTGAAAAGCCCCTAGTCGCCACATTCCGGCGCCTGTCCGGGGAGGCTGGTACGGGAATCGAACCGTGCTGCTGGCCTGCTTGGTCTGCTTTAAAAGCCAGCGATTTAACCCAGTGAGCTAAACCAGCCCCTTGCTCATTGAACTTGCTCATTGAAAATGCTTCAATTGTCCAGAGCTCCAATCGGCTTCCATGAGTCACATGTTCTCAGAATGTATGTTCCTGCATCACTTCACACTTACCTGCACCATAGAGATACTGACCATTTCACCAGTCTCCCTGTGTCCTCAAGTCTGTTATTGTTGTCTCCTCAGTTAACCTTGCCAAATATCTCCCAAAATGTAAGGGGAATCTCGGCACAGTGGCTGAGATACTGGACAGGTCAGTCCAGTAACCTGGAAATGATCCAGCAATACCAGTTCAAATCTCACCACAGCAGCTGGCCAATGTAAGTATAATGAACAAATCAAGAATAAAAGGTGACCTTCAGACTGTTGTACCTTTTCAAATCTTGTTCACTAATGTCCTTTAGGGAAGGAAATCTGCTGTGCTTACCCGGTCTGGCCTACACGTGACTCCAGACCCATAGCAATGTGGTTGACTCTGAAATGCCCTTTGTAATCGCCGAGCGAGTCACTCAGTTCAATGAGGGATCAGCAATAACTGCCACCCCAGCCAGCCGAGTCTACGTATTAAAATAAATGCAGGCCCAGCAGAATCTACATATTAAAATAAATTCTGGAAAATTTATATACAAGAAAAACAAAAATCCTTAAACTAATCTTTGAGGGACCCCATTGCAATCATCTCTTCAGTAAGAAAAACATCCATTCACCTCCACCATCTGCCTCCCATTCCTTAGCTTAGACAATTACACATCAAAGTTACCACAGTCCCTTTCATACTGGGAGAGCGGATTTCCCCATTAGAGGTATCTGCGGTGTGACACTTACCTTAAGGTTATTGGGGTGCTGATGTGTCCAAGCCAGGAGCATCGCAGCAAATAAATCACCGGTCCCCACAAAGACAGCATCCACCTTGGGTATCTCCATTCGAATTCGCTCCGTCACCCGTGAACCACCTGCAGTCACTGATCACAACAACACACTGAATAAGAGTAAGGTGGGAGAGCGGGGAGACCTGGGAATAGGTTCACACAACAAGGCAGCATTTCAGCTTAGTAAAACTGGTCAAATAAAAAGCTCATCAAATTATAGGTTTAGTTAAAAGAAATACCGAATATAAAAAACAAGGACAATAACGACGTGGGGTGGCACGGTAGCACAGTGATTAGCACTGTTGCTTCACAGCTCCAGGGTCCCAGGTTCGATTCCCGGCTTGGGTCACTGTCTGTGCAGAGTCTGCACGTTCTGCCCGTGTGTGCGTGGGTTTCCTCCGGGTGCTCCGGTTTCTTCCCACAGTCCAAAGGTGTGCAGGTTAGGTGGATTGGCCATGCTAATATTTTCCTTAGTGTACAAAAAGGTTAGGTGGGGTTACTGGGTTATGGAGATAGGGTGGAGGTGTGGGGTTAAATAGGGTGTTCTTTCCAAGAGCTGGTACAGACTCGATGGGCCAAATCGCCTGCTTCTGCACTGTAAATTCTATGATTCTATGACCCTGTATAAACCTTATTATCTCGATAACCATGAGTATTGATGATGTGGAGATACAGACATTGGACTGAGGTAGGCACAGTCTTACAATACCAGGTTAAAGTCCAACAGGTTTATTTGGAATCGTGAGCTTTCAGCGCACACCTCCTTCATCAGGTGAGTGAAGAGGTGGGTTACACAAACACATATATCAACAAAGCCAATGATGCAAGACAATACTTTGCGAGTCTTTGCAGGTAATTAAGTCTTTACTAGTCCAGGCGGAGCGACTGGAGAGAGGAATAATCACAGGTTAAAGAGATGTGAACTGTCTCAAGCCAGGACAGTTGGTAGGATTTTGCAAGCCCAGGCCAGATGATGGGGGGGTTAAATGTAGTGAGACATGGTCGTCGTTAGACTGTTAATTCGATTTTTAAAAATTTAATTCAAATTCCCTCATGTGCCCTGGTGGGATTCGAACCCATATCCCCAGAGCATTACCCTGGGTCTCTGGATTACTAGTCCAGTAACAATATCACTATGCTACAGTCTTCCCTCAAGTCCAGTATCCAATTATTTTTTCCAATTAAGGGGCAATTTAGCGTGGCCAATCCACCCAAACTGCGCATATTTGGATTGTGGAGGTGAAACCCACGCAGATACAGAGAATGAGCAAACTCCACATGGACAGTGGGCCACATTGGTTTTATTTGGTTGTGCCAGGTGCACTGATTTTGGGCGAGCTTCTCGCAGCACCCGGGATTAATGTCAAAACTCCAGGGTGAAGCTTTCAGAGTGACGTTGTAGAGCTTCATTCAGAGTGACCTTGTAGAGCTTCATTCAGAGTGACCCCGTAGAGCTTCATTCAGAGTCACCTTGTCGAGCTTCATTCAGAGTGACCTTGTCGAGCTTCATTCAGAGTGACCCCATAGAGCTTCATTCAGAGTGACCTTGTCGAGCTTCATTCAGAGTGACCCCGTAGAGCTTCATTCAGAGTGACCCCGTAGAGCTTCATTCAGAGTGACCCCGTAGAGCTTCATTCAGAGTGGCCCCGTAGAGCTTCATTCAGAGTGACGTTGTAGAGCTTCATTCAGAGTAACCTTGTCGAGCTTCATTCAGAGTGACCTTGTCGAGCTTCATTCAGAGTGACCCCATAGAGCTTCATTCAGAGTGACCTTGTCGAGCTTCATTCAGAGTGACCCCATAGAGCTTCATTCAGAGTCACCTTGTCGAGCTTCATTCAGAGTAACCCCGTACAGCTTCATTTAGAGTGACCCCATGGAGCATCATTCAGAGTGACCCCTAGAGCTTCATTCAGAGTGACCTTGTCGAGCTTCATTCAGAGTGACCCCATGGAGCTTCATTCAGAGTGACCCCATAGAGCTTCATTCAGAGTGACCCCATAGAGCTGCATTCAGAGTGACCCCGTAGAGCTTCATTCAGAGTGACCCCGTAGAGCTTCATTCAGAGTGACCTTGTCAAGCTTCATTCAGAGTGACCCCCTAGAGCTTCATTCAGAGTGACCCCGTAGAGCTTCATTCAGAGTGACCCCTAGAGCTTCATTCAGAGTGACCCCGTAGAGCTTCATTCAGAGTAACCCCGTACAGCTTCATTCAGATAGACCTTGTCAAGCTTCATTCAGAGTGACCCCCTAGAGCTTCATTCAGAGTGACCCCGTAGAGCTTCATTCAGAGTGACCTTGTCGAGCTTCATTCAGAGTGACCCCGCAGAGCTTCATTCAGAGTGACCTTGTCGAGCTTCATTCAGAGTGACCCCGTAGAGCTTCATTCAGAGTGACCTTGTCGAGCGTCATTCAGAGTGACCCCGTAGAGCTTCATTCAGAGTGACCCCGTAGAGCCTTATTCAGAGTGACCCCGTGGAGCTTCATTCAGAGTGACCTTGTCGAGCTTCATTCAGAGTGACCCCGCAGAGCTTCATTCAGAGTGACCTCGTAGAGAGTCATTCAGAGTGACCCCGTAGAGCTTCATTCAGAGTGACCCCGTAGAGCTTCATTCAGAGTGACCCCGTGGAGCTTCATTCAGAGTGACCTCGTAGAGCTTCATTCAGAGTGACCTTGTCGAGCTTCATTCAGAGTGACCTCGTAGAGCTTCATTCAGAGTGACCCCATAGAGCTTCATTCAGAGTGACCCCTAGAGCTTGATTCAGAGTGACCTTGTGGAGCTTCATTCAGAGTAACCCCGTACAGCTTCATTCAGAGTGACCTTGTCGAGCTTCATTCAGAGTGACCTTGTCGAGCTTCATTCAGAGTGACCTCGAAGAGCTTCATTCAGAGTGACCTTGTGGAGCTTCATTCAGAGTGACCCCGTAGAGCTGCATCCAGAGTGACCTTGTCAAGCTTCATTCAGAGTAACCCCGTACAGCTTCATTCAGAGTGACCTCGTAGAGCTTCATTCAGAGTGACCACGTAGAGCTTCATTCAGAGTGGCCTCGTAGAGCTTCATTCAGAGTGACCCCGTAGAGCTTCATTCAGAGTGGCCTCGTAGAGCTTCATTCAGAGTCACCCCATAGAGCTTCATTCAGAGTGACCCCGTAGAGCTTCATTCAGAGTGACCTTGTCAAGCTTCATTCAGAGTGACCTTGTCAAGCTTCATTCAGAGTGACCTTGTAGAGCTTCATTCAGAGTGACCCCATAGAGCTTCATTCAGAGTGACCTTGTCGAGCTTCATTCAGAGTGACCTTGTCAAGCTTCATTCAGAGTGACCTTGTAGAGCTTCATTCAGAGTGACCCCATGCAGCTTCATTCAGAGTGACCCCATGCAGCTTCATTCAGAGTGACCTTGTCGAGCTTCATTCAGAGTGACCCCTTAGAGCTTCATTCAGAGTGACCCCATAGAGCTTCATTCAGAGTGACGTTGTCGAGCTTCATTCAGAGTGACCCCTAGAGCTTAATTCAGAGTGACCTTGTCGAGCTTCATTCAGAGTGACCTTGTCGAGCTTAATTCAGAGTGACCTCGTAGAGCTTCATTCAGAGTGACCCCGTGGAGCTTCATTCAGAGTGACCCCATAGAGCTTCATTCAGAGTGACCTTGTGGAGCTTCATTCAGAGTGACCCCGTAGAGCTGCATCCAGAGTGACCTTGTGGAGCTTCATTCAGAGTGACCTTGTCGAGCTTCATTCAGAGTGACCCCTAGAGCTTCATTCAGAGTGACCCCATAGAGCTTCATTCAGAGTGACCTCGTAGAGCTTCATTCAGAGTGACCTCGTAGAGCTTCATTCAGAGTGACCTCGTAGAGCTTCATTCAGAGTGACCTCGTAGAGCTTCATTCAGAGTGACCCCTAGAGCTTCATTCAGAGTGACCCCGTAGAGCTTCATTCAGAGTGACCTCGTAGAGCTTCATTCAGAGTGACCTCGTAGAGCTTCATTCAGAGTGACCTCGTAGAGCTTCATTCAGAGTGACCTCGTAGAGCTTCATTCAGAGTGACCTTGTGGAGCTTCATCCAGAGTGACCCCGTGGAGCTTCATTCAGAGTGACCTTGTCGAGCTTCATTCAGAGTGACCTTGTCGAGCTTCATTCAGAGTGACCTCGTAGAGCTTCATTCAGAGTGACCCCGTAGAGCTTCAATCAGAGTGACCCCGTAGAGCTTCAGTCAGAGTGACCTCGTAGAGTTTCATTCAGAGTAACCCCGTAGAGCTTCATTCAGAGTGACCCCATAGAGCTTCATTCAGAGTGACCTTGCGGAGCTTCATTCAGAGTGACCCCATAGAGCTTCATTCAGAGTCACCTTGTCGAGCTTCATTCAGAGTAACCCCGTACAGCTTCATTTAGAGTGACCCCATGGAGCATCATTCAGAGTGACCCCTAGAGCTTCATTCAGAGTGACCTTGTCGAGCTTCATTCAGAGTGACCCCATGGAGCTTCATTCAGAGTGACCCCATAGAGCTTCATTCAGAGTGACCCCATAGAGCTGCATTCAGAGTGACCCCGTAGAGCTTCATTCAGAGTGACCCCGTAGAGCTTCATTCAGAGTGACCTTGTCAAGCTTCATTCAGAGTGACCCCCTAGAGCTTCATTCAGAGTGACCCCGTAGAGCTTCATTCAGAGTGACCCCTAGAGCTTCATTCAGAGTGACCCCGTAGAGCTTCATTCAGAGTAACCCCGTACAGCTTCATTCAGATAGACCTTGTCAAGCTTCATTCAGAGTGACCCCCTAGAGCTTCATTCAGAGTGACCCCGTAGAGCTTCATTCAGAGTGACCTTGTCGAGCTTCATTCAGAGTGACCCCGCAGAGCTTCATTCAGAGTGACCTTGTCGAGCTTCATTCAGAGTGACCCCGTAGAGCTTCATTCAGAGTGACCTTGTCGAGCGTCATTCAGAGTGACCCCGTAGAGCTTCATTCAGAGTGACCCCGTAGAGCCTTATTCAGAGTGACCCCGTGGAGCTTCATTCAGAGTGACCTTGTCGAGCTTCATTCAGAGTGACCCCGCAGAGCTTCATTCAGAGTGACCTCGTAGAGAGTCATTCAGAGTGACCCCGTAGAGCTTCATTCAGAGTGACCCCGTAGAGCTTCATTCAGAGTGACCCCGTGGAGCTTCATTCAGAGTGACCTCGTAGAGCTTCATTCAGAGTGACCTTGTCGAGCTTCATTCAGAGTGACCTCGTAGAGCTTCATTCAGAGTGACCCCATAGAGCTTCATTCAGAGTGACCCCTAGAGCTTGATTCAGAGTGACCTTGTGGAGCTTCATTCAGAGTAACCCCGTACAGCTTCATTCAGAGTGACCTTGTCGAGCTTCATTCAGAGTGACCTTGTCGAGCTTCATTCAGAGTGACCTCGAAGAGCTTCATTCAGAGTGACCTTGTGGAGCTTCATTCAGAGTGACCCCGTAGAGCTGCATCCAGAGTGACCTTGTCAAGCTTCATTCAGAGTAACCCCGTACAGCTTCATTCAGAGTGACCTCGTAGAGCTTCATTCAGAGTGACCACGTAGAGCTTCATTCAGAGTGGCCTCGTAGAGCTTCATTCAGAGTGACCCCGTAGAGCTTCATTCAGAGTGGCCTCGTAGAGCTTCATTCAGAGTCACCCCATAGAGCTTCATTCAGAGTGACCCCGTAGAGCTTCATTCAGAGTGACCTTGTCAAGCTTCATTCAGAGTGACCTTGTCAAGCTTCATTCAGAGTGACCTTGTAGAGCTTCATTCAGAGTGACCCCATAGAGCTTCATTCAGAGTGACCTTGTCGAGCTTCATTCAGAGTGACCTTGTCAAGCTTCATTCAGAGTGACCTTGTAGAGCTTCATTCAGAGTGACCCCATGCAGCTTCATTCAGAGTGACCCCATGCAGCTTCATTCAGAGTGACCTTGTCGAGCTTCATTCAGAGTGACCCCTTAGAGCTTCATTCAGAGTGACCCCATAGAGCTTCATTCAGAGTGACGTTGTCGAGCTTCATTCAGAGTGACCCCTAGAGCTTAATTCAGAGTGACCTTGTCGAGCTTCATTCAGAGTGACCTTGTCGAGCTTAATTCAGAGTGACCTCGTAGAGCTTCATTCAGAGTGACCCCGTGGAGCTTCATTCAGAGTGACCCCATAGAGCTTCATTCAGAGTGACCTTGTGGAGCTTCATTCAGAGTGACCCCGTAGAGCTGCATCCAGAGTGACCTTGTGGAGCTTCATTCAGAGTGACCTTGTCGAGCTTCATTCAGAGTGACCCCTAGAGCTTCATTCAGAGTGACCCCATAGAGCTTCATTCAGAGTGACCTCGTAGAGCTTCATTCAGAGTGACCTCGTAGAGCTTCATTCAGAGTGACCTCGTAGAGCTTCATTCAGAGTGACCTCGTAGAGCTTCATTCAGAGTGACCCCTAGAGCTTCATTCAGAGTGACCCCGTAGAGCTTCATTCAGAGTGACCTCGTAGAGCTTCATTCAGAGTGACCTCGTAGAGCTTCATTCAGAGTGACCTCGTAGAGCTTCATTCAGAGTGACCTCGTAGAGCTTCATTCAGAGTGACCTTGTGGAGCTTCATCCAGAGTGACCCCGTGGAGCTTCATTCAGAGTGACCTTGTCGAGCTTCATTCAGAGTGACCTTGTCGAGCTTCATTCAGAGTGACCTCGTAGAGCTTCATTCAGAGTGACCCCGTAGAGCTTCACTCAGAGTGGCCTCGTAGAGCTTCATTCAGAGTGGCCTCGTAGAGCTTCATTCAGAGTGACCCCGTAGAGCTTCATTCAGAGTGACCCCATAGAGCTTCATTCAGAGTGACCCCGTAGAGCTTCATTCAGAGTGACCTTGTCAAGCTTCATTCAGAGTGACCTTGTCAAGCTTCATTCAGAGTGACCTTGTAGAGCTTCATTCAGAGTGACCCCATAGAGCTTCATTCAGAGTGACCCCGTAGAGCTTCATTCAGTGTGGCCTCGTAGAGCTTCATTCAGAGTGACCCCGTAGAGCTTCAATCAGAGTGACCCCGTAGAGCTTCAGTCAGAGTGACCTCGTAGAGCTTCATTCAGAGTAACCCCGTAGAGCTTCATTCAGAGTGACCCCATAGAGCTTCATTCAGAGTGACCTTGCGGAGCTTCATTCAGAGTAACCCCGTAGAGCTTCATTCAGAGTAACCCCGTGGAGCTTCATTCAGAGTGACCCCATAGAGCTTCATTCAGAGTGACCTTGTCGAGCTTCATTCAGAGTGACCTTGTCGAGCTTCATTCAGAGTGACCTCGTAGAGCTTCATTCAGAGTGGCCTCGTAGAGCTTCATTCAGAGTGACCCCGTAGAGCTTCATTCAGAGTGGCCTCGTAGAGCTTCATTCAGAGTGACCCCGTAGAGCTTCATTCAGAGTGGCCTCGTAGAGCTTCATTCAGAGTGACCCCGTAGAGCTTCATTCAGAGTGGCCTCGTAGAGCTTCATTCAGAGTGACCTCGTAGAGCTTCATTCAGAGTGACCTCGTAGAGCTTCATTCAGAGTGACCTCGTAGAGCTTCATTCAGTGACCTCGTAGAGCTTCATTCAGAGTGACCTTGTCGAGCTTCATTCAGAGTGACCTCGTAGAGCTTCATTCAGAGTGACCCCGTAGAGCTTCATTCAGAGTGACCTTGTCGAGCTTCATTCAGAGTGACCTCATAGAGCTTCATTCAGAGTGACCCCTAGAGCTTCATTCAGAGTGACCCCGTAGAGCTTCATTCAGAGTGACCCCGTAGAGCTTCATTCAGTGACCTTGTCAAGCTTCATTCAGAGTGACCTCGTAGAGCTTCATTCAGAGTGACCTTGTCGAGCTTCATTCAGAGTGACCCCTAGAGCTTCATTCAGAGTGACCTCGTAGAGCTTCATTCAGAGTGACCCCGTAGAGCTTCATTCAGAGTGACCCCATAGAGCTTCATTCAGAGTGACCTTGTCGAGCTTCATTCAGAGTGACCCCATGGAGCTTCATTCAGAGTGACCCCATAGAGCTTCATTCAGAGTGACCCCATAGAGCTTCATTCAGAGTGACCCCGTAGAGCTTCATTCAGAGTGACCCCGTAGGCTTCATTCAGAGTGACCTTGTCAAGCTTCATTCAGAGTGACCCCGTAGGCTTCATTCAGAGTGACCTTGTCAAGCTTCATTCAGTGACCTCGTAGAGCTTCATTCAGAGTGACCTCGTAGAGCTTCATTCAGAGTGACCCCGTAGAGCTTCATTCAGAGTGACCCCGTAGAGCTTCATTCAGAGTGACCCCGTAGGCTTCATTCAGAGTGACCTTGTCAAGCTTCATTCAGAGTGACCCCGTAGAGCTTCATTCAGAGTGACCTCGTAGAGCTTCATTCAGAGTGACCTCGTAGAGCTTCATTCAGAGTGACCTCGTAGAGCTTCATTCAGAGTGACCTCGTAGAGCTTCATTCAGAGTGACCCCGTAGAGCTTCATTCAGAGTGACCTTGTCGAGCTTCATTCAGAGTGACCTCGTAGAGCTTCATTCAGAGTGACCCCATGGAGCTTCATTCAGAGTGACCTCGTAGAGCTTCATTCAGAGTGACCTTGTCGAGCTTCATTCAGAGTGACCCCGTAGAGCTTCATTCAGAGTGACCCCGTAGGCTTCATTCAGAGTGACCTTGTCGAGCTTCATTCAGAGTGACCCCGTAGAGCTTCATTCAGAGTGACCCCGTGGAGCTTCATTCAGAGTGACCTTGTCGAGCTTCATTCAGAGTGACCCCGTAGAGCTTCATTCAGAGTGACCCATAGAGCTTCATTCAGAGTGACCCTGTAGAGCTTCATTCAGAGTGACCTCGTAGAGCTTCATTCAGAGTGACCCCATAGAGCTTCATTCAGAGTGACCTTGTCAAGCTTCATTCTGAGTGACCCCTAGAGCTTCATTCAGAGTGACCCCATAGAGCTTCATTCAGAGTGACCTCGTAGAGCTTCATTCAGAGTGACCTCGTAGAGCTTCATTCAGAGTGACCTCGTAGAGCTTCATTCAGAGTGACCTCGTAGAGCTTCATTCAGAGTGACCCCTAGAGCTTCATTCAGAGTGACCCCGTAGAGCTTCATTCAGAGTGACCTCGTAGAGCTTCATTCAGAGTGACCTCGTAGAGCTTCATTCAGAGTGACCTCGTAGAGCTTCATTCAGAGTGACCTCGTAGAGCTTCATTCAGAGTGACCTTGTGGAGCTTCATCCAGAGTGACCCCGTGGAGCTTCATTCAGAGTGACCTTGTCGAGCTTCATTCAGAGTGACCTTGTCGAGCTTCATTCAGAGTGACCTCGTAGAGCTTCATTCAGAGTGACCCCGTAGAGCTTCACTCAGAGTGGCCTCGTAGAGCTTCATTCAGAGTGGCCTCGTAGAGCTTCATTCAGAGTGACCCCGTAGAGCTTCATTCAGAGTGACCCCATAGAGCTTCATTCAGAGTGACCTCGTAGAGCTTCATTCAGAGTGACCTTGTCAAGCTTCATTCAGAGTGACCTTGTCAAGCTTCATTCAGAGTGACCTTGTAGAGCTTCATTCAGAGTGACCCCATAGAGCTTCATTCAGAGTGACCCCGTAGAGCTTCATTCAGTGTGGCCTCGTAGAGCTTCATTCAGAGTGACCCCGTAGAGCTTCAATCAGAGTGACCCCGTAGAGCTTCAGTCAGAGTGACCTCGTAGAGCTTCATTCAGAGTAACCCCGTAGAGCTTCATTCAGAGTGACCCCATAGAGCTTCATTCAGAGTGACCTTGCGGAGCTTCATTCAGAGTAACCCCGTAGAGCTTCATTCAGAGTAACCCCGTGGAGCTTCATTCAGAGTGACCCCATAGAGCTTCATTCAGAGTGACCTTGTCGAGCTTCATTCAGAGTGACCTTGTCGAGCTTCATTCAGAGTGACCTCGTAGAGCTTCATTCAGAGTGACCTCGTAGAGCTTCATTCAGAGTGACCCCGTAGAGCTTCATTCAGAGTGGCCTCGTAGAGCTTCATTCAGAGTGACCCCGTAGAGCTTCATTCAGAGTGGCCTCGTAGAGCTTCATTCAGAGTGACCCCGTAGAGCTTCATTCAGAGTGGCCTCGTAGAGCTTCATTCAGAGTGACCTCGTAGAGCTTCATTCAGAGTGACCTCGTAGAGCTTCATTCAGAGTGACCTCGTAGAGCTTCATTCAGTGACCTCGTAGAGCTTCATTCAGAGTGACCTTGTCGAGCTTCATTCAGAGTGACCTCGTAGAGCTTCATTCAGAGTGACCCCGTAGAGCTTCATTCAGAGTGACCTTGTCGAGCTTCATTCAGAGTGACCTCATAGAGCTTCATTCAGAGTGACCCCTAGAGCTTCATTCAGAGTGACCCCGTAGAGCTTCATTCAGAGTGACCCCGTAGAGCTTCATTCAGTGACCTTGTCAAGCTTCATTCAGAGTGACCTCGTAGAGCTTCATTCAGAGTGACCTTGTCGAGCTTCATTCAGAGTGACCCCTAGAGCTTCATTCAGAGTGACCTCGTAGAGCTTCATTCAGAGTGACCCCGTAGAGCTTCATTCAGAGTGACCCCATAGAGCTTCATTCAGAGTGACCTTGTCGAGCTTCATTCAGAGTGACCCCATGGAGCTTCATTCAGAGTGACCCCATAGAGCTTCATTCAGAGTGACCCCATAGAGCTTCATTCAGAGTGACCCCGTAGAGCTTCATTCAGAGTGACCCCGTAGGCTTCATTCAGAGTGACCTTGTCAAGCTTCATTCAGAGTGACCCCGTAGGCTTCATTCAGAGTGACCTTGTCAAGCTTCATTCAGTGACCTCGTAGAGCTTCATTCAGAGTGACCTCGTAGAGCTTCATTCAGAGTGACCCCGTAGAGCTTCATTCAGAGTGACCCCGTAGAGCTTCATTCAGAGTGACCCCGTAGGCTTCATTCAGAGTGACCTTGTCAAGCTTCATTCAGAGTGACCCCGTAGAGCTTCATTCAGAGTGACCTCGTAGAGCTTCATTCAGAGTGACCTCGTAGAGCTTCATTCAGAGTGACCTCGTAGAGCTTCATTCAGAGTGACCTCGTAGAGCTTCATTCAGAGTGACCCCGTAGAGCTTCATTCAGAGTGACCTTGTCGAGCTTCATTCAGAGTGACCTCGTAGAGCTTCATTCAGAGTGACCCCATGGAGCTTCATTCAGAGTGACCTCGTAGAGCTTCATTCAGAGTGACCTTGTCGAGCTTCATTCAGAGTGACCCCGTAGAGCTTCATTCAGAGTGACCCCGTAGGCTTCATTCAGAGTGACCTTGTCGAGCTTCATTCAGAGTGACCCCGTAGAGCTTCATTCAGAGTGACCCCGTGGAGCTTCATTCAGAGTGACCTTGTCGAGCTTCATTCAGAGTGACCCCGTAGAGCGTCATTCAGAGTGACCCATAGAGCTTCATTCAGAGTGACCCTGTAGAGCTTCATTCAGAGTGACCTCGTAGAGCTTCATTCAGAGTGACCCCATAGAGCTTCATTCAGAGTGACCTTGTCAAGCTTCATTCTGAGTATCTTTGTCGGGCTTCCTTGACTGTCCTGAGTTTGCACCTTAGACTGATGCTCTCCGTAGAACATTCACTCTGCTGTCCGAGTATCAGGCTTTCTGGCCACTTGACCAGCCCAACTTGTTGTGACTGTTTCAAAATGGTGCAGATGTTTGACAACGTCAGACCAGGTATCCACCTCAGTGTCTGCAATTTTGTCCAACCATCTGATCCTCAGAATCTTCCTCAGGAAGCTCAGGTGAAAGTGTTTGAGCTCTTGGCAAGACGCTGCTATACAGTCCCAAGTGTCACATTCTCCTGTTTATTCCGAGGCTGATATTCCAATTCTGTCACAGGCGACACATGTTTGACAATTATGTCTCATGTTAATATAAACAGGTTGAGATTGCGCTGCCGCTCATTTCACTGCGGACAGGTTCTGGTCATGGCGGAAACCTTGCACTGAAAGTAGGGCTTTCCTGAATCAGGCTGATGCAGTACTTCAGCTTTCTTTGTACTGGTGTTAAGGTTGAAGTTATCGCAAGCATTGGAAACCCAGTCCATGCTACACTGCACATCCAGTTGTGAACTGGCAGCTAGTACACAGTCGAAAGATGTGCAGGTTCCGTGGATTGGTCATGCTAAATTGCCCCTTAATATTCAAAGATGTGCAGTTTAGGTGGGGGTATGGGGATCGGTCTGGGGAATGGACTTTGCTAGGCTGCTCTTTCGGAGGATCAGGGCAGACTTGATGGACCGAATGGCCTCCTTCTGCACTGTAGGGCTTCTCTGATTAAACAGGAAATCACCAAATATGTCATCTCAGATTGAGCAGCTTCCTCCATGTGATCCGGTCCTGATGACAGGTTCACCATCAGGAAAGACATCAGCCAGCATAACAGAGTGTGTTGCTGGTGAGTTGGTGCTAGCACATACCTCTGTTTAACTTCATTCATTGTTTCCACATAGACTGAAGAGTTCAGTGAACTCCTTCACCAGTCATTGAACCCCAGTCTTTTAGATGTCAGCTGGGATAGCATCAGCTCCTGGAGATTTCCTACAAGAAAGGAGTTTGATTGCTCTCATTGTTTCTAACAAATAAGATCATCAGGAGAGAAGCTGGTGGAAACCAGTGGCAGGCAGCCTGTTGATTCCTTCTTCACCGATGGACAAAAGGCCATTAAGGATGTGGTTAAATTGCTCTGCCCATCGTTCTAGAATTTGGGCTTTTTCTGCACCGTGGTTATCCAACGGCATCGTGCATTGGTGATGAACCAGTAGGCTGGGGCTGTGGGCAAGTTCAGAGCATCGTAGAATCACTTCCGTTCTTCGAATCGGCCAGTAGCTGAGGTTTGCCAGCTTTCTGATTCCTCCTCCCATCTCTCTGAGCTTGCATTGGACAGACCTGTCGATGTTTTGGTCAGCAGTTTTCTTAGACAGTGATCATTTGTCACGGAGGTAAACCATGTGGCGGCCGTGTTTCTCCTCCAGTAGTTTCTCGATTACCTCACTGTTTTCATCCAACAAATCTGGATGGTGCCAATAGCCTGGACAGCAGTGGAATGCCTGCTGATCGCCCAACCATCTTCAGTACAATTAGCGTCCATTTTTGGGTGTCTCCTGACTTTCCCGGAGAGATTCCTTCACGATGCCTTTTTGAGACTCTAAATGCTTCTGGACATATACGTCCTGGGAGCCCCCAGAGGAATAGATCTTAATGTTTAGCTTTGAAATGATGAAGACAGTTCCTGGTGCAGACAGCACCACACAGGGAATTCATTAATCTGCGTGTCCCTCTGCCTTGTGATGATATTGTGGATGAGATGTTAATGTATAGAATGATTAGGGAGGCGAAAAATTGAGCTGGTGATGAAGAACTCATGTTCGGCACAAAAACAGAAAATACTGGGCATGTTCAGCACACCTCCTCAGCAACCCTGTTTTTAACCCCTTCTCATGTCTGGTAATCTGCACCAACTCATCCACACAGACAGACAGACAGACTCTGGTCCACACAGACAGACAGACAGACGCTGGTCCACACAGACAGACAGACGCTGGTCCACACAGACAGACAGACGCTGGTCCACACAGACAGACAGACGCTGGTCCACACAGACAGGCAGACACTGGTCCACACAGACAGACAGACAGACGCTGGTCCACACAGACAGACAGACAGACGCTGGTCCACACAGACAGACAGACAGACACTGGTCCACACAGACAGTCAGACGCTGGTCCACACAGACAGACAGACAGACGCTGGTCCACACAGACATACAGACAGACAGACACTGGTCCACACAGACATACAGACAGACAGACGCTGGTCCACACAGACATACAGACAGACAGACGCTGGTCCACACAGACAGACAGACAGACGCTGGTCCACACAGACAGACAGACGCTGGTCCACACAGACAGACAGACAGACGCTGGTCCACACAGACAGACAGACAGACGCTGGTCCACACAGACAGACGCTGGTCGACACAGACAGACAGACGCTGGTCCACACAGTCAGACAGACGCTGGTCCACACAGACAGACAGACAGACGCTGGTCGACACAGACAGACAGACGCTGGTCCACACAGTCAGACAGACGCTGGTCCACACAGACAGACAGACAGACGCTGGTCCACACAGTCAGACAGACGCTGGTCCACACAGACAGACAGACAGACGCTGGTCGACACAGACAGACAGACAGACGCTGGTCCACACAGACAGACAGACGCTGGTCCACACAGACAGACAGACAGACGCTGGTCCACACAGACAGACAGACAGACGCTGGTCCACACAGACAGACACTGGTCCACACAGACAGTCAGACGCTGGTCCACACAGACAGACAGACAGACTCTGGTCCACACAGACAGACAGTCAGACGCTGGTCCACACAGACAGACAGACAGACTCTGGTCCACACAGACAGTCAGACGCTGGTCCACACAGACAGACAGACGCTGGTCCACACAGACAGACAGACGCTGGTCCACACAGACATACAGACAGACGCTGGTCCACACAGACAGACAGACAGACGCTGGTCCACACAGACAGACAGACTCTGGTCCACACAGACAGTCAGACGCTGGTCCACACAGACAGACAGACGCTGGTCCACACAGACATACAGACAGACGCTGGTCCACACAGACAGACAGACAGACGCTGGTCCACACAGACAGACAGACAGACGCTGGTCCACACAGACAGACAGACAGACGCTGGTCCACACAGACAGACAGACAGACGCTGGTCCACACAGACAGACAGACAGACGCTGGTCCACACAGACAGACAGACAGACGCTGGTCCACACAGACAGACAGACAGACGCTGGTCCACACAGACAGACAGACGCTGGTCGACACAGACAGACAGACAGACGCTGGTCCACACAGACAGACAGACGCTGGTCGACACAGACAGACAGACGCTGGTCCACACAGACAGACAGACAGACAGACGCTGGTCCACACAGACAGCCAGACGCTGGTCCACACAGACAGACAGACGCTGGTCCACACAGACAGACAGACGCTGGTCCACACAGACAGACAGACGCTGGTTGACACATAATCACTATTGTTTTGCAGGAAATTGATAGCTACTTTGCAAACAGCAAGCTCTCACAAACAGGAATGTGATAACATAGAATGGAATTTACAGAATTTACAGTGCAGGAGGCCATTCGGCCCATCGGGTCTGCACCGGCTCTTGGAAAGAGCACCTTATCCAAGGTCAACACCTCCACCCTATCCCCATAACCCAGTAACCCCACCCAACACTAAGGGCAATTTTGGACACTAAGGGCAATTTAGCATGGCCAATCCACCTAACCTGCACATCTTTGGACTGTGGGAGGAAACCGGAGTACCCGGAGGAAACTCACGCAGACACGGAGAGAACGTGCAGACTCCGCACAGACAGTGACCCAAGCCGGGAATCGAACCTGGGACCCTGGAGCTGTGAAGCAATTGTGCTATCCACTGTGCTACCGTGCTGCCCCAATAATGGGTCTTGGTTTAATGTCACCCGAATAACACAAGAAACTGAAAAGAGGCGTTGCTCCTGTTCCAAACTCCGTTAAAAACAACATCCCCGGCAGCGCGGGCAGAGTGTAAGACATTACTGTGTAACTTGGGGGGGGGGGGGGGGGGAATTGTCCGTCCCTCCGCGCTGGCGGGATTCTCCGTCCGTCCCTCCGCGCCGGCGGGATTCTCCGTCCGTCCCTCCGCGCCGGCGGGATTCTCCGTCCGTCCCTCCGCGCCGGCGGGATTCTCCGTCCGTCCGTCCGTCCGTCCGTGCCGGCGGGATTCTCCGTCCGTCCCTCCGTGCCGGCGGGATTCTCCGTCCCTCCGTGCCGGCGGGATTCTCCGTCCCTCCGTCCGTGCCGGCGGGATTCTCCGTCCGTCCGTCCGCGCCGGCGGGATTCTCCGTCCGTCCGTCCGTGCCGGCGGGATTCTCCGTCCGTCCGTCCGCGCCGGCGGGATTCTCCGTCCGTCCGTCCGTGCCGGCGGGATTCTCCGTCCGTCCGTCCGCGCCGGCGGGATTCTCCGTCCGTCCGTCCGCGCCGGCGGGATTCTCCGTCCGTCCGTCCGCGCCGGCGGGATTCTCCGTCCGTCCGTCCGCGCCGGCGGGATTCTCCGTCCGTGCCGGCGGGATTCTCCGTCCGTGCCGGCGGGATTCTCCGTCCGTGCCGGCGGGATTCTCCGTCCGTGCCGGCGGGATTCTCCTTCCGTCCACGCCGGCGGGATTCTCCGTCCGTCCGTCCGCGCCGGCGGGATTCTCCGTCCGTCCGTCCGCGCCGGCGGGATTCTCCGTCTGTCCGTCCGCGCCGGCGGGATTCTCCTTCCGCCCGTCCGTGCCGGTGGGATTCTCCGTCCGTCCGTGCCGGCGGGATCCTCCGTCCATCCGTCCATGCCGGCGGGATTCTCCGTCTGTCCGTCCGCGCCGGCGGGATTCTCCTTCCGCCCGTCCGCGCCGGTGGGATTCTCCGTCCGTCCGTCCGTGCCGGCGGGATTCTCCGTCCGTCCGTCCGTGCCGGCGGGATTCTCCGTCCGTCCGTCCGTGCCGGCGGGATCCTCCCTCCGTCCGTCCGCGCCGGCGGGATTCTCCTTCCGTCCACGCCGGCGGAATTCTCCGTCCGTCCGTCCGCGCCGGCGGGATTCTCCGTCCGTCCGCGCCGGCGGGATTCTCCGTCCGTCCGCGCCGGCGGGATTCTCCGTCCGTCCGCGCCGGCGGGATTCTCCGTCCGCGCCGGCGGGATTCTCCGTCCGTCCGTGCCGGCGGGATTCTCCGTCCGTGCCGGCGGGATTCTCCGTCCGTGCCGGCGGGATTCTCCGTCCGTGCCGGCGGGATTCTCCTTCCGTCCGCGCCGGCAGGATTTTCCGGTGCTACCGCAGTGAATGGGAGATTTGCCGCAATGCCAAATTCTCCGTTCTCGCTAACAGCGGTAGTGAGGCAGACGGGAATCAAAGAGTCCCGGCCTTACCCTCAGGTTCGGCAGGGGAGTGCTACCCACTGTTAATATCCAAGCTGCATGAGAATCTGTACTATGTCAAATCACATTGTTAGAAACACACTTATCCTCTTCAACTCAGATTAGGAACAGCTTCACTTACCCTTCCGTTGGCTGCCAAGGGTCACTAGGTAGTCGTCTCCTAGAGCGGATGGGAGATCGGAGCTTGTGATCACCACAGTGTCAGGACCCATTGCATGGAGAACATCCATTACCTGCAATAGACACAGGGACCCAGTTTGAACCTCATGTACTGTCAGGATATTTACTCTGTATTTAACCCGTGCTCTGCACAAGAAATATATATATATATTTTTAAATTTAGCATATCCAATTCATTTTTTCCAATTAAGGGGCAATTCAGTGTGGCCAATCCACCTACCCTGTACATCTTTGGGATGTGGGGGTGAAACCCACGCAGGCATGGGGAGAATGTGCAAACTCCACACGGACAGTGACCCAGAGCCGGGATTTGAACCCGGGTCCTCAGCACTGTAGGCAGCAGTGTTAACCACTGTGCCACCGTGCTGCCCGGAACACAAGAAATATGATCAGGCGTAAACCACACAGCCCATCAAGGCTACTCCACTATTCAATACAATCCAGGCTGATCTTAAGCTTGAACTCTTCTCTCCCAATCCTTTCCCCATATTCCATAATTCCGAGACACCAAAATTGCCAGCCTTAAATATATTCTACGATGGAACATCCACAACCCTCTGGAATAGAGAATTCCAAAGATTCACAGTCCTTTGGGTGAAGTTAATTTCTCCTCATCTCAGTCCTAAATGATCAGCCCGTTTCCCTGAGACTCTGCTCCAGTGTTTTAGATACACCGACCAGCGGAAACAATCTCTCAGCGTTCACCCAATCAAACCCCTTCACAATCTTGTAGCTTCCAATGACATAACCTCTCATTCTTTCAAACTCCAGAGTATATGAACCCAATTTACTCAGCTTCCCATCACAGGACAACCCCCTCATCCTGGGGATCAATCTAGTGAATCATCGCAGTAATGACTCCAATTCAGAAATGTGGAATGCACACAAATACTGCACACAGTATTCCAGATGTGGCCTCACCAAAACCCTGGATAACTGCAGGATTTGGGGGCTGGGGGCTGGTTTACTAACTGGGGGCTGGTTTAGCACAGGGCTAAATCGCTGGCTTTGAAAGCAGACCAAAGCAGGCCAGCAGCACGGTTCAATTCCCGTACCAGCCTCCCTGAACAGGCACCGGAATGTGGCGACTAGGGGCTTTTCACAGTAACTTCATTTGAAGCCTACTTGTGACAATAAACAATTTTCATTTTTCACGAAGATTTCTTTATTGCAGTACTCCAACCCCTCACAGTAAAGACCACCAGGCCATTTGACTATGCTTGCTGCAGCTGCATATTAATATCCTGTGATCCTTGTATCAGCACACCCCTAGTCTATTTGAACTTCAACATTTATGAACTACAGACCTTTTAAAAATATTCTGTATTCCTATTCTTATAACCTAAGTGAATAACGTCTCATTTCCCTGTATTATACTCTATCTGCTATCTTGTTGCCCATTCACTTTACCTGCCGAGATCCCTCTGCAGCTTGTGTCCCTCCCATAAGTCATCTTTCCAAACTTATCAAACTTATCATTATCAAACTTCGATGAAGAGGCAGAGAGTAATATACCACTAGTATAGATCCTTGCAGCATTCCTCCTATTCCACACCTGTTAACTTGAAAATAAGCCCATCTCCTGCTTCTTGTCTGTTAACCATAGAATCGCTACAGTGCAGAAGGAGGCCATTCAGCCCATCAAGTCTGCACAGACCCTCCAAAAGAGCACCCTATCTAAGCCCACACCCCCACCCTATCCCCGTAACCTAACCTGCACATCTCTGGACACTAAGGGGCAATTTATCATGGCCAATCCACCTAACCTGCACATCTTTGACCTGTGGGAGGAAACCGGAGCACACGGAGGAAACCCATGCAGACACGGGGAGAACGTGCAGACTCTGCACAGACAGTGACCCAAGCCGGGAATCGAACCTGGGACCCTGGCGCTGTGAGAACATAAGAACATAAGAACTCGGAGCAGGAGTAGGCCATCTGGCCCCTCGAGCCTGCTCCGCCATTCAATTAGATCATGGCTGATCTTTTGTGGACTCAGCTCCACTTTCCGGCCCGAACACCATAACCCTTAATCCCTTTATTCTTCAAAAAACTATCTATCTTTACCTTAAAAACATGTAATGAAGGAGCCTCAACTGCTTCACTGGGCAAGGAATTCCATAGATTCACAACCCTTTGGGTGAAGAAGTTCCTCCTAAACTCAGTCCTAAATCTACTTCCCCTTATTTTGAGGCTATGTCCCCTAGTTCTGCTGTCACCCGCCAGTGGAAACAACCTGCCCGCATCTATCCTATCTATTCCCTTCATAATTTTATATGTTTCTATAAGATCCCCCCTCATCCTTCTAAATTCCAACGAGTACAGTCCCAGTCTACTCAACCTCTCCTCATAATCCAATCCCTTCAGCTCTGGGATTAACCTAGTGAATCTCCTCTGCACACCCTCCAGCGCCAGTACGTCCTTTCTCAAGTAAGGAGACCAAAACTGAACACAATACTCCAGGTGTGGCCGCACTAACACCGTATACAATTGCAACATAACCTCCCTAGTCTTAAACTCCATCCCTCTAGCAATGAAGGACAAAATTCCATTTGCCTTCTTAATCACCTGTTGCATTTGTAAACCAACCTTCTGTGACTCATGCACTAGCACACCCAAGTCTCTCTGAACAGCGGCATGCTTTAATATTTTATTGTTTAAATAATAATCCCGTTTGCTGTTATTCCTACCAAAATGGATAACCTCACATTTGTCAACATTGTATTCCATCTGCCAGACCCGAGCCCATTCACTTAACCTATCCAAATCCCTCTGCAGACTTCCAGTATCCTCTGCACTTTTCGCTTTACCACTCATCTTAGTGTCATCTGCAAACTTGGACACATTGCCCTTGGTCCCCAACTCCAAATCATCTATGTAAATTGTGAACAATTGTGGGCCCAACACGGATCCCTGAGGGACACCACTAGCTACTGATTGCCAACCAGAGAAACACCCATTTATCCCAACGCTTTGCTTTCTATTAATTAACCAATCCTCTATCCATGCTACTACTTTACCCTTAATGCCATGCATCTTTATCTTATGCAGCAACCTTTTGTGTGGCACCTTGTCAAAGGCTTTCTGGAAATCCAGATATACCACATCCATCGGCTCCCCGTTATCTACTGCACTCAATGTCCTCAAAAAATTCCACTAAATTAGTTAGGCATGACCTGCCTTTTACGAACCCATGCTGCGTCTGCCCAATGGGACAATTTCTATCCAGATGCCTCGCTATTTCTTCCTTGATGATAGATTCCAGCATCTTCCCTATTACCGAAGTTAAGCTCACTGGCCTATAATTTCCTGCTTTCTGCCTACCTTCTTTTTTAAACAGTGGCGTCACGTTTGCTAATTTCCAATCCACCGGTGCTAACCACTGTGCCACCGCACTGCCTAATCCTTTACCCATGTTAGTATATTACCCCCCCAACTGCATGATCCTTTATTTTGCCCATTAACCTTTTGTGTGGCACCTTATCAAATGCTTTTTGGAAATCCAGATGCACCACATCTAAATGACACAGAAACTGAACAAATATTTTGTATCTGTCTTCATGGAGGACATAACACCTTCCCGAAATACTAGGGAACCAGGGCAGCACGATAGCATAGTGGTTAGCACTGTTGCTTCACAGCAGCAAGGATCCCAGGTTCAATTCCCAGCTTGGGTCACTGTCTGTGCAGAGTCTGCACGTTCTCCCCGTGTCTGTGTGGGTTTCCTCCGGGTGCTCCGGTTTCCTCCCACAAGTCCCGAAAGATGTGCTGTTAGGTGAATTGGACATTCTGAATTCTCCCTCTGTATACCCGAACAGGCGCCGGAATGTGGCGACTTGGGGATTTTCACTGTAACTTTATTGAAATGTCAATGGAAGTCTACATTTGACACTAATAAACTAATTATTATTAAGATTGAGAACCTGGAAGAAATTAGAATTAGTAAAAAGTAGTACTGGAGAAATTAATAGGACTGAAAGTTGTTCAATCTCCTAGACCGGATTATCTGCATCCCAGAGTGTTGACAGAAGTGACTGTAGAGATAGTGGATGTATTGATGATCATCTGCCAAAATTCTAGACTCTGGCAAGTTTAAACTAAAATGGCAAGGGGATGGGAACCTATACAAGGAGTCAGAGGAGGAGGAAATGAGAGCAAAAACAAAAGCTAGAAAGGGGAATAAGAAAAGTGATAGGCAGATAAACCAAAATCCAGATTCAAATAGGGCAATTATACAGGGCCTTGGTGAGGCCACATCTGGAATATTGCGTGCAGTTTTGGCCTGCTTATCCGAGGAAGGATGTTCCAGCTAGAGGGTTTACCAGACTGATGCCTCGGATGGCAGGACTGACGTACGAGGAGAGATTGAATCGGTTAGGATTATATTCGCTGGAGTTCAGAAGAATGAGGGGGAAATCTCACAGAAACCTATAAAATTCTAACAGGACTGGACAGTATTAAATATTAAAGCATGCTGCTGTGCAGCGAGACCTGGGTGTGCTAGTGCATGAGTCGCAAAACGTTGGTTTACAGGTGCAACAGGTGATTAAGAAGGCAAATGGAGTTTTGTCCTTTATTGCTAGAGGGATGGAGTTTAAGACTAGGGAGGTTATGCTGCAATTGTATAAGGTGTTAGTGAGGCCACACCTGGTTCTTATAAATCACTATTAAATAGTAATGTGACATTTGCTACCTTGCAATCTGCAGGAATAGAAACATAGAAAAAATAGGAGCAAGAGGAGGCCACTCGGCCCTTCAAGCCTGCTCCGCCATTCATCACAATCACGGCTGATCATCCAACTCAATAGCCTAATCCCACCTCCCCCCACCCCCCACATCCTTTGATCCCCTTCACCCCAAGCGCTGTATCTAACTGCTTCTTGAAACCATGCAATTTTTTGGACACAACAAGTTCCTGTGGTAACAAATTCCACAGGCTCATCACACTCTCGGCAAATAAATTTCTCCTCCTCTCTGTCCTAAATGGTCTACCCTTTTCCTACAGACTGTGACTCCTGGTTCTGGACACACCCACCATCTCAAACATCCCTCCTGCATCTATCCTGTCATAAGAACATAAGATCTAGAGCCTGCTCCGCCATTCAATGAGATCATGGCTGATCTTTTGTGGACTCAGCCCCACTTCCGGCCCGAACACCATAACCCTTAATCCCTTTATTCTTCAAAAAACTATCTATCTTTACCTTGAAAACATGTAATGAAGGAGCCTCAACTGCGTCACTGGGCAAGGAATTCCATAGATTCACAACCCTTTGGGTGAAAAAGTTCCTCCTAAACTCAGTCCTAAATCTACTTCCCCTTATTTTGAGGTTATGCCCCCTAGTTCTGCTTTCATCCACCAGTGGAAGCAACCTGCCCGCATCTATCCTATCTATTCCCTTCATAATTTTATATGTTCTTTCAGATTCCCCCCTCATCCTTCTAAATTTAAATGAGTACAGTCCCAGTCTACTCAACCCCTCCTCGTAATCCAACCCCTTCAGCTCTGGCATTAACCTAGTGAATCTCCTCTGCACACCCTCCAGTGCCAGTACATCCTTTCTCCGGTAAAGAGACCAAAACTGGACACAATACTCCAGGTGTGGCCTCACTAACACCTTATACAATTGCAGCATAACCTCCCTAGTCTTAAACTCCATCCCTCTAGCAATGAAGGATAAAATTCCATTTGCCTTCTTCATCACCTGTTGCACCTGTAAACCAACTTTTTGCGACTCATGTACTAGCACACCCAGGTCTCTCTGCACAGCAGCATGTTTTAATATTTGATCATTTAAATAATGAGGGACACCACTAGCTACTGATTGCCAACCAGAGAAACACCTATTAATCCCCACTCTTTGCTTTCTATTAATTAACCAATCCTCTATCCATGCTACTACTTTACCCTTAATGCCATGCATCTTTATCTGATGCAGCAACCTTTTGTGTGGCACCTTGTCAAAAGCTTTCCGGAAATCCAGATATACCACATCCATTGGCTCCCCATTATCTACCGCACTGGTAATGTCCTCAAAAAATTCCACTAAATTAGTTAGGCACGACCTGCCCTTTATGAACCCATGCTGCATCTGCCCAATGGGACAATTTCTATCCAGATGCCTCGCTATTTCTTCCTTGATGACAGATTCCAGCATCTTCCCTACTACTGAAGTTAAACTCACTGGCCTATAATTACCCGCTCTCTGCCTACCTCCTTTTTTAAACAGTAGTGTCACGTTTGCTAATTTCCAATCCACCGGGACCACCCCAGAGTCTAGTGAATTTCGGTAAATTATCACTTGTGCATTTGCAGTTTCCCTAGCCATCTCTTTTAGCACTCTGGGATCCATTCCATCAGGGCCAGGAGACTTGTCTCCCTTTAGCCCCATTAGCTTGCCCATCACTCCCTCCTTAGTGATAACAATCCTCTCAAGGTCCTCACCTGTCATAGCCTCATTTCTATCAGTCGCTGGCATGTTATTTGTGTCTTCCACTGTGAAGACCGACCCATAAAACCTGTTCAGTTCCTCGGCCATTTCCTCATCTCCCATTATTAAAACGCCCTTCTCATCCTCTAAAAGGACCAATATTTACCTTAGCCAATTTATTTTGTTTTATATATTTGTAAAAATTTTATTATATGTTTTTATATTCTGAGCAAGTTTACTCTCATAATCTATCTTACTCTTCTTTATAGCTTTTTTAGTAGCTTTCTGTTGCCCCCCTAAAGATTTCCCAGTCCTCTAGTCTCCCACCAATCTTTGCCACTTTATATGCTTTTCCCTTCAATTTGATACTCTCCCTTATTTCCTTAGATATCCACGGTCGATTTTCCCTCTTTCTATCATCCTTCCTTTTTGTTGGTATAAACCTTTGCTGAGCACTGTGAAAAATCGCTTGGAAGGTTCTCCACTGTTCACCATAAAGTCTTTTAATAGTGATTTTCACAGTAACTTAATTGCAGCGTTAATGTCAGCATACTTGTGACAGTAATAAAGATTATTAATAAAGATTATTATTAATAAAGGAAGGGGAGAGAAATGGGGGAACCTGATAGTTTGACGTCAGTCGGTGGGAAAATGCTGAAATTGATAATAAAAGAGATATGTGGACACCTAAAAATGATAGGATTGGACAGAGCTAACATGGATTGAGGAAAGGGAAACAATGTTTGACAAATTAGAGCTTTTTGAGGATGTTATTATTAGAATACATAATGGAATCCAGGGTGAGGTAGCCAATTGGATACCAAATTGGCTTGGCGACCGAAGCCAAAGGGTGGGTGTGGTGGGTTGTTTTTCAAACTGGAGGCCTGTGACCAGCGGTGTACCTCAGGATCGCTGCTGGGTCCACTGTTATTTGTTATATATATTAATGATTTGGATGAGAATGTAGGAGGCATGGTTAGTAAGTTTGCAGAGACACCAAGATTGGTGGCAGAGTGGATAGCGAAGAAGGTTGTATAAGATTGCAACAGGATCTTGACCAATTGGGTCAGTGGGCTGATGAATGGCAGATGGAGTTTAATTTGGATAAATGTGAGCTGATGCATTTTGGTAGATCGAATCGGGACAGGACCTACTCAGTAAATGGTGGGGAGTTGGGGAGAGTTACAGAACAAAGAGATCTAGGGGTACGGGTTCATAGCTCCTTGAAGGTGGAGTGGCAGGTGGACAGGGTGGTGAAGAAGGCATTCAGCAGGCTGGGTTTTATTGGTCAGAATATTGAATACAGGAGTTGGGACGTCTTGTTGAAGTTGTACAAGACATTGGTCAGACCACACATGGAATACTTTGTCCATTTCTGGTCACCCTATTATAGGAAGGATATTGTTAAACTAGAAAGAGTGCAGAAGAGATTTACGAGGATGCTACCAGGACTTGGTGGTCTGAGTTATAAGGAGAGGCTGGATAGGCTGGGACTTTGTTCCCTGGAGCATGGGAGGCTTTGGGGTGAACTTATAGAGGTCTATAAAATAATGAGGAGCATCGATAAGGTAGATAGTCAACATCTTTTCCCAAAAGGTAGAGGAGTCTAGAACTAGAGGGCATAGGTTTAAGGCGAGAGGGGAAGAGATACAAAAGAGACCAGAGGGGAAATTTCTTCACACAGAGGGTGGTGAGCATCTGGAAAGAGCTGCCAGAGACAGTGGGAGAGGCGGCTACAATTTTGTTCTTTAAAAAACAGTTAAGACAGTTACATGGGGAGGGTGGGTACGGAGGGATATGAGCCAAATGCGAGCAAGTGGGACGAGCTGAGTGATAGAAACTGGGCGGCTTGGATAATAGATAGCCTGGGACACACTGAGATCCAAGAAGATGAGGTGTTGGGCGTCTTGAAAAATATTTAGGTGTATAAGTCCCCAGGGCCTGATGGGATCCACCCCAGAATACTGAAGGAGGCAAGAGAGGAAATTACTGAGGCCTTGACAGAAATCTTTGGATCCTCACTGTCTTCAGGTGATGTCTTGGAGGACTGGAGAATAGTCAGAGAATAGGACCATTGCTGTTCGTAGTATATATAAATGATTTGGAGGAAAATGTAACTGGTCTGATTAGTAAGTTTGCGGACGACACAAAGATTGGTGGAATTGCGGATAGCGATGAGGACTGTCAGAGGATACAGCAGGATTTAGATCGCTTGGAGACTTGGGCGGAGAGATGGCAGATAGAGTTTAATCCGGACAAATGTGAGGTAATGCATTTTAGAAGGTCTAATACAGATAGGGAATATACAGTGAATGGTAGAACCCTCAACAGTATTGACAGTCAGAGAGATCTAGGTGTACAGTTCCACAGGTCAACGAAAGGGGCAACACAGGTGGAGAAGGTAGTCAAGAAGGCATACGACATGCTTGCCTTCATTGGCCGGGGCATTGAGTATAAGAATTGGCAAGTCGTGTTGCAGCTGTATAGAACCTTAGTTAGGTCACACTTGGAGTATAGTGTTCAATTCTGGTCGCCACACTACCAGAAGGATGTGGAGGCTTTAGAGACGGTGCAGAAGAGATTTACCAGGATGTTGCCTGGTATGGAGGGCATTAGCTACGAGGAGAGGTTGAATAAACTCGGTTTGTTCTCACTGGAACAAAGGAGGTTGAGGGGCGACCTGATAGAGGTCTACTAAATTATGAGGGGCATAGACAGAGTGGATAGTCAGAGACCTTTTCCCAGGATAGAGGGGTCAATTACTAGGGGGCATAGGTTTAAGGTGCGAGGGGCAAGGTTTAGAGGAGTTGTACGCGGCAAGTTTTTTTTACACATAGGGTAGTGGGTGCCTGGAACTCGCTGCCGGAGGAGGTGGTGGAAGCAGGGACGATAGTGACATTTAAGGGGCATCTTGACAAATACATGAATAGGATGTGAATAGAGGGATAGACCCAGGAAGTGTAGAAGATTTTAGTTTAGACGGGCAGCATGGTTGGCACAGGCTTGGAGGGCCGAAGGGCCTGTTCCTGTGCTGTACTTTTGTTTGTTCTTTGACAAGCTGGGCCGACGGGCCGGTTTCCATGCTGTAAACATCTGTGAGTCTAAATGCAGAGTATTTCTTAAATGGTGAGAGATTGGGATGATGTCCAAAGGGATCTGGGTGTCCTCATTCCTGAGTCAGTAAAAGCTAGCATGCATGTGTAGCAAGTAATTAGGAAGAAAATGGTGTGTTGACCTTCATCACAAGAGGATGTGAGTACAGCAGTAAAGATGTTTTGCTGCAATTGTGTGGAGCCTGAGTAAGACCACACCTGGAGTTTTGTGGACAGATTTGGTCTCCTTACCCAAAGAAGGGTACTCCCCATATCGGAAGGGAAATCAAAGATCGCCATCCCTGCGATGGTGGGATTGTCCTACATAGATTACATAGAATGTACAGTGCAGAAGGAGGCCATTCGGCCCATCGAGTCTGCACCAACCCGCTTAAGTCCTCACTTCCACCCTATCCCCGCAACCCAATAACCCCTCCTCACCTTTTTGGTCACTTAGGGCAATTTATCACGGCCAATCCACCTAACCTGCACGTCTTTGGAAACCGGAGCACCCAGAGGAAACCCACACAGACACGGGGAGAACGTGCAGACTCCGCACAGACAGTGACCCAGCAAGGAATCGAACCTGGGACCCTGGGACTGTGAAGCCACAGTGCTGTCCACTTGTGCTACCGTGTTGCCCTTTTTTTTAAATTGGAAAAATTTAAATATCATTCCTGCAGTCAATGACCAGCTCTTTAGTTTTGCTGGCATTGAGGGAGAGATTGTTGTCCTATGAGGAGAGATTGAGGAGACTGGGTCTGTATTCTCTGACGTTTAGAAGAATAAGAGGTGACCTCATTGAAACCTACTAAATTCTTACAGGGTTGAACAGGATCGATGCAGGAAGGGTGTGTCCCCTAGCTGGGTGTTCTAGAACCAGGGGACACAGTCTCAGAATAAGGGGTAGGTCATTTCAGACTCAAATGAGGAGGAATTTCTTCCACTCAAGTGGGTGGAACTTTGGATTCTCTACCTCAGAAAACTGTGGAGGCTCAGTCACTCAGTATGTTCAAAGCAAACAGACAGATTTCTTGTTAAAGATTTCAAGCTATACGGAGATAATGCAGGAAAATAGCACTGAGCTACATGATCAGCCATGATCATACTGAACGGCAGAGCAGGCTTGAAGGGCCGAATGGCCTACTCCTACTCCAATTTCCTCTGTTCCTACCTACTGGTTCCCCTATATCTAGCCTACTAGTTACATCCATCCTTAAATTTGTTGAACAGGATTTCCCGGGAGAGGGTGTCACATGATATAGGTGTGGGAACAGCTGCCTTTTCCTGAGCTCTGGCGCTTCTCATCTTTCAATCCTTTTTATCCGGATGCACAACCCATAATCATTTCATCCCGATGTGTATAATCTGTGCCATGTTTCTGGAAGATCCTGGTTAAATTTTGGTGATGGAGAGTCAAGTTGAATCAAGAAAATGCTGGTTTGATTGAGGTGGTTGGAGACTGATGGGTTGGGGTTCAGTTTGAAGTGCTGGACTCGCTGGTGAGCAGACCTACACTTTGGCTATGTCATTCACGTCAAGATGATGGCTTCCATTGTGAGCAAAGTTGTGGATGGCAGCATTGGCTCCCTGGCACAGGTTTTTGGTGCTCACGCTGATGAACTGCGGGATATCCTACAGAGAATGAAGTGGAGAAGAGAATCCTGCCAGTCGCTAGGACAGTTCCCTCGGCAGGGGCTCACCTTCAGTCCTTGGAACTCCTGCTGCACGGTTTGTCGAACATCCTGGTTGATTCAGGGAGATGGGCCGGAAAAGGAGCGTTCACATGTCGGCTGTCCTGAGGGGAGCCAGGGAATAATTCCCGGCCGAATTTCAGAACTGGCTGCCAGGCTGTCACAATCAAGGTGTGAGGGTTGGGCGTTTAGAGTCCGACGGAGCACATCTGGTCTTTGAGGTCTGTGGTTGGTGAGGCCTGGGGTCGGTCAGAGATCCCAGGTCTAGGTGTCTTTTTGCCGGGGCTTCCGGACGTGACGTGGCAAAGGTACCCTGAAGAAACTCAGGATAGATCCTGGCTGCTGCTCGACGATCCGGTTGCCGTTCCAAGCTCCTTGGTGATATTATCCTGAGCGTTGTGCAGTATTTACTTTGTTTTGTTTTTATATATGAGCTGTAATCTTTGCTTTTACAACGAGGGAGTACTTTTTTTTTTTAGGTTCTCTTAATGTTGTTTAGAGAAGATGAGCCATGAGGCGCAGTGGTTAGCACTGCTGCCCCATGGTACCGAGGACCCGGGTTTGATCCTGGCCCTGGATCACTGTCCGTGTGGAGTTTGCACATTCTCCTCGTGTTTACGTGGGTCTCACCCCCACAACCCAAAAGATGTGCAGGGTAGGTGGATTGGCCACGCTCAATTGCCCCTTAATTGGGAAAAACAAAGAATTGGCTACTCTAAATTTATTTTTATAAATATGAGGCGTGCCACAGCAGGGTGGCGGGTGGATGGTTGGGTGGAGAGGTTGTTGGTGAGGCCTTGTTAGGCCTCATTATGGGCGAGGAAAGCCACCCCCTCCACCCACCCCTATCACAACTATCAGTGCTGTGTTTCTTTATTTTGGGATTATGGAATCCTTGCTCGTCTCCTATGAAGGTCCAGGCAGACTATGTATTCTCGGGAAGACTGGGTTCCTTTTTGTGGTTGGAATAGGGGGAAATAAGAATTGGTGTATGCCCAGGCGTGGTCGGTTAATCCTCGGGTATCCTGCCTTTCTTGGATTGGTTTTACCACTCTATCTTTGGTCGGTATTATAGAGGGTCAGGGGGCTGAGTTGAGTATGGTTGCCATTACAAAAGAGATGGTGCTAAAAAAGCTAAAAGGTCTTAAAATTGACAAATCTCCTGGCCCCGATGGGCTACACCCTAGAGTTCTGAGAGAGGTGGCTGAAGAAATAGCGGAAGCGTTGGTTGAGATCTTTCAAAAATCACTGGAGTCAGGGAAAGTCCCGGACGATTGGAAGATCGCTGTTGTAACCCCCTTGTTCAAGAAAGGATCAAGACAAAAGATGGAAAATTATAGGTCAATTAGCCTAACCTCGGTTGTTGGTAAAATTCTAGAATCGATCGTTAAGGATGAGATTTCTAAATTCTTGGAAGAGAAGGGTCGGATCGGTAATTTAAACAGTCAGGTGTCTCTTTATGTGACTCAGGAATTTTATTTATACAAGACCTTTGGGAGCAGCACGGTGGCGCAGTGGGTTAGCCCTGCTGCCTCATGGCGCCGAGGTCCCAGGTTCGATCCTGGCCACTGTTTGTGTGGAGTTTGCACATTCTCCCTGTGTTTGCGTGGGTTTCGCCCCCACAACCCAAAGATGTGCAGGGTAGGTGGATTGGCGACGCTAAATTGCCCCTAAATTGGAAGAATGAATTGGGTGCACTAACATTTAAAAAGAAAATACAAGACCTTTGTGGACTTCAGGAAATCATAACGGGTTTTCCAGTCAGTGAAGGGCTTTTTGAAGTGCAGTTGCTGTTGTAATGTCGAAAATATCACAGGCAATTGACTCATATGTTCCCAGAAGCAGCACGGTGAGAATGACAAAATGTCTGTGGTATTGTTTAAGGGATTGATGTTTGCTGGGATGAGGGGGAAGGTTTGCCCACTTGTTGCAATAGTTCACACACAGGTGAGGGTGCAGAATGGGCCTCAGTTAAATGCCTCATCTGCTGGCACTTCTGATGGCCTAATGTGTTCATTTCAAATTTAACAGTGGATACAGATGGTGTTACCTCAATTGCTTCCTTTTCTGTGTTCATCTTCCTTCCTGCAAGAAGTCTGAAACACAAAAGGTTAAACGGCAGTTAGTTTTAACAGCAAATGTGTCCATCTAAAATGGCCACCCACAAAGGATGATGGGAATTGTGGTCAGGTTGGGACACAGATAAGACACAACATGTGTATATTGCAAACAACTCAGACTTATACAGAAACTCACACCTGCTAGAGGCCACTCAAAGGTCTTCCGGGACAATGGGCTCCAGATAGAAACTTACCGTAAGTGGCAGACTCGGGGGCGCCCGTTTGCTTTATTTGGGAGTGCCTACGTGCCTTGGACAATAACGCCCATGACCGACTAGGCCCCGCCCAGCCATCAAGGTATCCACCCCTAATTGGCCAGGATCGATTCGGGTGATCGAAACCCTATCGATCCATTGGGTCCCCACCTGGGACCGCCCAAAAGAGTGTGAAAGATGGGAGGATAAGAAGAACTGCGTAACCAACATTCAGCCTCTTTTGGGACCGGCTTCTGTCCACCAACTACAGCATATCGACCAACTAAGTTCAAGGACCCGCGATCTCCACCTGGAGATGACACTCAGCCTAGACGATTCAGCCAACCTCCAGCCGCCACACGTGAGGAACCAGATAAAGGCCTTATCTGCCCTGCACAGAGCCGGTAATTTGGAAGTTAAGTAAAGGTCGTTTAAACTGTTAGCGATAGTCGAATATGTAGTAGCGTGTGATTTATCAAGTACAGAACTAGTCCCATGTTCAAGAATAAACTGTGATTATACTAAATATTAGTGTGATCATTTGTCCAATTCACGGAGCACGCTCGCACACTGTAGTTATTAATAATAAAGTCAATACAAACTAGGCAGCACGGTAGCGCTGTGGTTAGCTCTGTTGCCTACGACGCTGAGGACCCGGGTTCGATTGTCCGTGCAGAGTTTGCACATTCTCCATGTGTCTGCATGGGTCTCACCCTCACAACCCAAAGATGTGCAGGCTAGGTGGATTGGCCATGCTAAATTACCCCTGAATTGTAAAAATAATTAGGTACTCTAAATTTCTAAAAAAAATAAAATTAGAAAATAAAAATTTTTTAAAATTTATTTTTTTTAAACTTTAATCACAAACTTCAGCAAAATACCTAGCAAATATCATCAGATAGTCAGGTCCACCCAGCGACACAATCTAAACTGATGGGAGTGGAGCTTCCACATAAACACCACTGTCCACCTCTCATTTCATCTCTACTCTTTGCACCTGTTAGTCTCTGATTCTCTATCTTTACTTCCCTTTCTTGCCTGTTTCTACCCCTGCCCCTCTCTCCATCCCTCTCTCACTCAGTCACAGTACTGGCATTTCTGCCTTGTTTAATGCATTTAAAGTCGACCTGTATATTTCCAACCCTTTGAAATTAGCCAAGATTGTATATCCGACAAGGTCGTCCGTTCTGACCACTTGGGTGATAAGGGAGATATTACAGGACACTGTGCGTTGTTTTTCTAACCTTGCCCTCAAAATCTCTGTATCTCATTATTCAAAGTGCACAGAATGACTATCAGCTGGTGCTCCATGTACAACAGCTGCAGACCAGGACAGCAAGAATTTGTGTGTGGACCCTTCAATCACTGCTAGTAGTCTGGGGCAGTCCTGTGACAAGACAGTCGATAAGAATATCTATGTTATGCAGTCAGTGACCTCACTGCGCCTTTTGAAAAGTGAACGCAAGACTGTCAGCTTAATCGATGCCCTGAATGAAGATTTTGGGGGGGACAATTCTTCTTCAACAGAAGAGACAGAATGGCAGCCATCAGGAGATCAGAATTGAGTCGCAGACACCAGGCAGCATGTCATAGAATTAGAATCATAGAATTTACAGTGCAGAAGGAGGCCATTCAGCCCACTGAGTCTGCGCCAGCCCTCAGAAAGAGCACCCTACCTAAAACCCTATCCCCGTAACCCCACCTAACCCAACCTTTTTTTGGGACACTAAGGGCAATTTATCATGGCCAATCCACCTAACCTGTACATCTTTGGACTGTGGGAGGAAACCGGAGCACCCGGAGGAAACCCACGCAGACACGGGGAGAACGTACAGACTCCGCACAGACAGTGGCCTAAGCCGAGAATTGAACCTGGGACCCTGGCGCTGTGAAGCAACTGTGCTAACCACTGTGCTGTGTCCTGTGGGGCTTATTCCAATGTTGTAGGGGGGAGCGAGCAGCATGCAGGCAGGAGGAGAGATTGACAACAATCAGGCAATGACACTTACTCTGCTTCATACTGGTTCGGAGTGATGATGTCAGCGAGGGGGACCACTTTCTCTTTGTAAACTGGAAGAAGATTTTCTGGAACATACTAGAAAGAGAGGACAACATTCACCAATATTGTAGTCAATGAGGAGTCCTGAAAAGGAGAGTCGCAAATACTCGATTTCCTCCTCATGCCTGGAAATACAATAACAATGTAACAGTCCAAGTCCCCACCGGGACCACCCGGAAATGCCGGCTCCTTCCTGGGCCGGCTTCTATCTCGGGGAATTAACGAGTCTGTGCTGTCGGACCTCTGTCCCTCAGTGAGGGAGCTCGTACTCCACCAGCCCCACGAGGAAAACAATCGGGTCGTCCCCGTGGGGGTTACAACAAGCAAAATAATATCCACTGGCCACAGACAGCGGCAGAGAGAGAGATGCACCCAGATACCCGAAAGCACACCCAGAACACTCACCATGTATCCATCTCCATTCCTTTTATCGCCCATCACTGGGTCACAAACTGGAAAATAAAAAGTGAACAATCAGCTTTTGTTTACATTGAAAGCTCCTGCCTCCCACAGGCTTCCCCCCCCCCTCCTGCCTCCCACAGGCTCCCCCCCCCCCCCGCCTCCCCCAGCCCCCCCCCCCCCCTCCGTGTGCCCTCAGACCCTCGTCCCTTATCAGCTGCAACTACCAGTGTCACATTGACTCTCACCCTTGGACCCTTACTATGCAAGCCTTTGTTTTTTAAACAGTGAATATTTGCAATCTGGAAGGTACCGACTCAATGAGCAGCGGATGCAGATTCAACAGAAACTTCCAAAAGGGAATCAGATAAACATCTGAGGGAGATGCCGAGCTTTGAGAGAAAATAGGGGTGGGGGGGATTAGACTGTTGAAAGAACCAGCACAGGTGCAATGGGCCGAATGGCCTCCTTCTGTGCACTCACTGTACGATTTGCTGACCCTAACCTGAATTCAGGATTGCGCTGCCTCTCGCCCCACTTGTTCTGTACATTGCAGTCTGAATAGGAGTGAGCTTCAGTACTCAGTCCAACCCTCAATACCACTAATTATTTATGAGACAATTAAATTAAAGAATTCCGCTCTCAGTCAGAAACAATTTAAATCAGCAACTCAGACTCCTGAAATGAAGATGATCTCCAGCTGTCATGTCAGCCATCAGTTTGTGCAACATCAGAGGGAAGGAGATTAAAGGTTAAGACTTTCAATTATCTAAAAGGAGCCTCCCATGATGAGATTTGAATCTCAAAGTAAATCGCTGCTCCATATTACCGATCAATCTATCAGCAGTTCAAAGGTAGACTCACCATAAACCAGTTTGGGATTCTGTCTCCTCAGCTCCTGAATAATTTCCATCACCTTATCCAGAAATGAAGTGTCTCTGGTGTAACCTTATAAACAGAGAGAGTGAATCACTCACTCACTGTGTAAAGGAGAGCTGGCAGTCTGACACCCCATTCCCCAACTTCACAATCAGCCTCCTACAGATATGGACTCACCTCCAAAAGGTCAAGAGGAAACGTGCACTTCCTCCCAGGGTGGCTTTCAAATAACTCACCGGCCTTATACCATGAATAAAGCTCCCTCATCACTGCCCCAAACACTCCCAGGACAGGTACAGCCCAGGGTTAGATACAGAGTAAAGCTCCCTCTACACTGTCCCCATCAAACACTCCCAGGACAGGTACAGCACAGGGTTAGATACAGAGTAAAGCTCCCTCTACACTGTCCCCATCAAACACTCCCAGGACAGGTACAGCACGGGGTTAGATACAGAGTAAAGCTCTCTCTACACTGTCCCCATCAAACACTCCCAGGACAGGTACAGCACGGGGTTAGATACAGAGTAAAGTTGGCTCTGTACGGGGCAGTAAGGTGGCGCAGTGGGTTAGCCCTGCTGCCTCATGGCGCTGAGGTCCCAGGTTCGATCTCAGTTCTGGGTCACTGTCCGTGTGGAGTTTGCACATGAAAATTGAAATGAAAATCGCTTATTGTCACGAGTAGGCTTCAATGAAGTTACTGTGAAAAGCCCCTAGTCGCCACATTCCGGCGCCTGTTCAGGGAGGCTGGTACAGGAATTGAACCGTGCTGCTGGCCTGCCTTGGTCTGCTTTGAAAGCCAGCGATTTAGCCCTGTGCTAAACCAGCCCCATTCTCCCCGTGTCTGCATGGGTTCCGCCCCCACAACCCAAAAATGTGCAGGCTAGGTGGATTGGCCAGGCTAAATTGCCGTTAATTGGAAAAAATGAATTGGGTACTCTAAATTAATTTTTTTTAAAGTTGGCTCTGCACTGCTCGTCAATCAGCTGCATTAACCCTCACCTCGAGATTCAAGCCTTGGAATCAGTACCTACCTGTTAGTACATAATCATAGCGAGTGCAGTCATTCAGTTTGAGTCCTTCATACAGAGTCTGGAGCTCTGCCGCTGTCATGGTTTGTCCCTTCCAGTACTCATATCCTAAATCATAAACACAGATGATAGTGAATTAGGGTTGGTGGGAGGGAGAGACAGAGACCTCTGCTTTAATGCGGGTTTGAGAGGTGCTGGTTAAGAGGAGTTCTAACAATTTACCTTGCATTAAAAAACAAATGGCCTCACCAGTTTTCTGCCCTAATTGTTGATCCAGATTTGTGGCAACACCAATAGCAGCCGTCGGACTACCGTCCAGACAGTACTGTCCAGACGTTCCTACTGTCCAGACTACCGTCCAGACGTTCCTACTGTCCAGACTACCGTCCAGACAGTACTGTCCAGACGTTCCTACTTTCCAGACTACCGTCCAGACGTTCCTACTGTCCAGACTACCGTCCAGACTACTGTCCAGACGTTCCTACTGTCCAGACGTTCCTACTGTCCAGACTACCGTCCAGACAGTACTGTCCAGACGTTCCTACTGTCCAGACTACTGTCCAGACAGTACTGTCCAGACGTTCCTACTGTCCAGACGTTCCTACTGTCCAGACGTTCCTACTGTCCAGACGTTCCTACTGTCCAGACAGTACTGTCCAGACGTTCCTACTGTCCAGACGTTCCTACTGTCCAGACAGTACTGTCCAGACGCTCCTACTGTCCAGACGTTCCTACTGTCCAGACAGTACTGTCCAGACGCTCCTACTGTCCAGACGTTCCTACTGTCCAGACGTTCCTACTGTCCAGACGTTCCTACTGTCCAGACGTTCCTACTGTCCAGACTACCGTCCAGACGTTCCTACTGTCCAGACAGTACTGTCCAGACGTTCCTACTGTCCAGACAGTACTGTCCAGACGTTCCTACTGTCCAGACAGTACTGTCCAGACGTTCCTACTGTCCAGACGTTCCTACTGTCCAGACGTTCCTACTGTCCAGACAGTACTGTCCAGACGTTCCTACTGTCCAGACGTTCCTACTGTCCAGACGGTACTGTCCAGACGTTCCTACTGTCCAGACGTTCCTACTGTCCAGACAGTACTGTCCAGACGTTCCTACTGTCCAGACAGTACTGTCCAGACGTTCCTACTGTCCAGACGTTCCTACTGTCCAGTACAGGAAAATTCCAGCCAGGGTATCATTGAGCCTTCAGGGATTAATGTTAGATGTTTCACACATGTCCAGATCCTGCGTATCCAAGTGTTCTGGGATTGCTTCCTGGATCCTGAGGTGAGATCGGAGATGATTTCTGAGGCTTTACTATAGGCGTGTTTGTACTTTGTTGTAGCGATGGGATTGGGACAGTGCAATCCCCAACAGAGAGTAGGAATGGAAGTGTACAGAGTTGTGAATCAGGGAAACAGAGCTGGGGTCGGGACAGTGCAATCCCCAACAGAGAGTAGGAATGGAAGTGTACAGAGTTGTGAATCAGGGAAACAGAGCTGGACAACTCTCATTCACAATTCAGGCCCCATTCAGCTCGGCCAAAAAAAACACCACAAAACGATGGGCTGAATGGCCTTTTTTTCTTTATTCCTCCATGGGATGTGAGTGTCGCTGTTCGTCCCAAATCACCCCCGACTGGAGCGGCTTTCTGAGCCATTCTAGAGGACAGTTAAACCACATTGCTGTGGATCTGGGGTCAAATGCAGAACAGCAGATTGCCTTCCCTAAAGGATAATAGTGAACCACATGGGTTTGTATAATAATTAATGATAGTTTCATGCTCACCATTACTTAGACCAGCTTTATATTCCAAATTTAGTAATTGAATCATTTTTTGAAATTCCACCAGCTATCGTGGTCTACCATCGTGACTCAGGTATTTCATCAGGTATCCCTTCAACCTCACACTAACACCTTCACTACACAGACATAGAAAACCCCCTAAAGCCCTCAGGCACCGGTGCCAGAGCCTCATGGAAATGCCCTTTGTACTTGTTATGGTGATCACAGCCCGTACCAGCCTCCCCGAACAGGCGCCGGAATGTGGCGACTAGGGGCTTTTCACAGTAACTTCATTTGAAGCCTACTCGTGACAATAAGCGATTTTAATTTTTCATTTCAAAGGACACAGAGGAATAAGACCATAAGACATTGGACTAGAATTAGGCAACTTGGCCCATCGAGTCTGCTCCGCCATTGAATCATGGCTGATATTTTTCTCATCCCCATTCTCCTGCCTTCACCCCATAACTCCTGATCCCCTTATTGATCAAAAACCTATCTACCTCTGTCTTAAAGACACTCAGTGATTTGGCTCCCACAGCCTTCTGCGGCAAAGAGTTCCACAGATTCACCACCCTCTGGCTGAAGAAATTCCTCCTCATCTCTGTTTTAAAGGATCGTCCCTTTAGTCTGAGATTGTGTCCCCTGGTTCTAGTTTTTCCTACAAATGGAAACATCCTCTCCACGTCCACTCTATCCAGGCCTCGCAGTATCCTGTAAGTTTCAATAAGATCCTCCCTCATCCTTCTAAACTACAACGAGTACAGACCCAGAGTCCTCAACCGTTCTTCATACGACAAGTTCTTCATTCCAGGATCGTTCTTGTGAACCTCCTCTGGACCCTTTCCAAGGCCCCAGCACATCCTTCCTTAGATACGGGGCCCAAAACTGCTCACAAACCTCCAAATGGGGTCTGACCAGAGCCTTATACAGCCTCAGAAGTACATCCCTGGTCTTGTATTCTAGCCCTCTTGACATGGATACTAACATTGCATTTGCCTTCTTAACTGCCGGCTGAACCTGCACATTAACCTTCAGAGAATCGTGAACAAGGACTCCCAAGTCCCTTTGTGTTTCGATTTCCTATGCATTTCCCCATTTTGAAAATAGTCTATGCCTAAATTCCTCCTTCCAAAGTGCATAACCTCACACTTTTCCACATTGTATTCCATCTGCCACTTATTTGCCCACTCTCCGAGCCTGTCCAAGTCCTTTTGCAGCCCACCGGCTTCCTCAATAATACCTGCCCCTCTGCAGATCTTTGTATCATCTGCAAACTTAATCGTCAAAGAACAAAGAAATGTACAGCACAGGAACAGGCCCTTCGGCCCTCCAAGCCCGTGCTGACCATGCTGCCCGTCTAAACTAAAATCTTCTACACTTCCTGGGTCCGTATCCCTCCATTCCCATCCTATTCATGTATTTGTCAAGATGCCCCTTAAAGGTCACTATCGTCCCTGCTTCCACCACCTCCTCCAGCAGCGAGTTCCAGGCACCAACTACCCTCTGTGTAAAAAAAAAACTTACCTCGTACATCTCTAAACCTTGCCACTCGCACCTTAAACCTATGCCCCCTAGTAATTGGCCCCTCTACCCTGGAGAAAAGCCTCTGACTATCCACTCTGTCTATGCCCCTCATAATTTTGTAGACCTCTATCAGGTCGCCCCTCAACCTCCGTCGTTCCAGTCAGAACAAACCGAGTTTATTCAACCGCTCCTCATAGCTAATGCCCTCTATACAAGGCAACACCCTGGTAAATCTCTTCTGCACCCTCTCTAAAGCCTCCACATCCTTCTGGTAGTGTGGCGACCAGAATTTAACACTATACTCCGAGTGTGACCTAACTAAGGTTCAATACAGCTGCAACATGACTTGCCAATTCTTATACTCAATGCCACGGCCAATGAAGGCAAGCATAGCGTATACCTTCTTGACTACCTTCTCCACCGGTGTTGCCCCTTTCAGTGACCTGTGGACCTGTACACCTAGATCTCTCTGACTTTCAATACTTTTGAGGGTTCGACCATTCACTGTATATTCCCTACTTGCATTAGACCTTCCAAAATGTATTACCTCACATTTGTCTGGATTAAACTCCATCTGCCATCTCTCAGCCCAAGTCTCCAAACGATCTAAATCCTGCTGTATCCTCTGACAGCCCTCATCGCTATCCGCAATTCCACCTACCTTTGTGTCGTCTGCAAGCTTACTAATCAGACCACTTACATTTTCCTCCAAATCATTTATATACTACGAACAGCAAAGGCCCCAGCACTGATCCCTGCGGAACACCACTAGTCACAGCCCTCCAATCAGTAAAAGCACCTTTCCATTGCTACTCTCTGCCTTCTATGACCTAGCCAGTTCTGTATCCACCTTGCCAACTCACCCCTGATCCCGTGTGACTTCACCTTTTGTACTAGTCTACCATGAGGGACATGACCTCCCCTTTACAAAACCATGCTGCCTCTCACTAATACGTCCATTTGCTTCCAAATGGGAGTAGATCCTGTCTCGAAGAATTCTCTCCAGTAATTTCCCTACCACTGACGTAAGGCTCACCAGCCTGTAGTTCCCTGGATTATCCTTGCTATCCTTCTTAAACAAAGGAACAACATTGGCTATTCTCCAGTCCTCCGGGACATCACCTGAAGACAGTGAGGATCCAAAGATTTCTGTCAAATCCTCAGCAATTTCCTCTCTAGCCTCCTTCAGTATTCTGGGTTAGATCCCATCAGGCCCTGGGGACTTATCTACCTTAATATTTTTCAAGACACCCAACACCTCGTCTTTTTGAATCTCAATGTGACCCAGGCTATCTACACACCCTTCTCCAGACTCAACATCTACCAATTCCTTCTCTTTTGGTGAATATTGATGCAAAGTATTCATTTAGTACCTCGCCCATTTCCTCTGGCTCCACACATAGATTCCCTTGCCTATCCTTCAGTGGGCCAACCCTTTCCCTGGCTACCCTCTTGCTTTTTATTTACGTGTAAAAAGCCTTGGGATTTTCCTTAACCCTATTTGCCAATGACTTTTCGTGACCCCTTTTCGCCCTCCTGACTCCTTGCTTAAGTTCCTTCCTACTTTCCTTATATTCCACACAGGCTTCGTCTGTTCTCAGCCTTCTAGCCCTGACAAATGCCTCCTTTTTCTTTTAAAATGTATTTATTCAAAGTTTTTCAAAAAGTTTTACAGAACACTCCAAAAAGGAAAATAATACAAAGAGAAAAGGGCAACATGCCAACCAAACAGAACAATTTAACCCTCGAAACGATAAACAGTTTAACAAATTAACACCCAACTCAAAACAAAATAGGGCGAACTCCCCTTTCAAAAAGAAAAATAAATCAGCCCCCCCCCCCCCCCCGCTTGCTGCTGCTGCTGACCTCCACCTAACGTTCCGCGAGAAAGTCGAGGAGCGGTTGCCACTGCCTGTAGAACCCCTGCAAGGACCCTCGCAAGGCAAACTTTATCATCTCCAGCCTGAGAAACCCCGCCATGTCACTGACCCAAGCCTCTACGCTGGGGGGCTTTGCGTCCCTCCACAATAACAAGAGCCGTCTCCGGGCTACCAAGGAGGAAAAGGCCAGAACTCCGGCCTCTTTCGACTCCTGCACTCCCGGATCCTCCGATACCCCAGCTTGGTTTTACCCGAGTGTCCAAGACCTTGGACATGACCTTTCCAAAGCCTTTCCAGAACTCCGCAAGCGCCGGGCACGCCCAGAACATATGGGCGTGGTTAGCTGGGCGCCCCAAACACCTCACACATCTTCCTCCACCCCAAAAAACTTACTCATCCTCGCCCCTGCCATATGCGCCCTGTGTAACACTTTAAACTGGATCAGGCTGAGCCTGGCGCAAGATGAGGAGGAATTGACCCTGCCCAGGGTGTCAGCCCACAGGCCCTCACCCAGCTCCTCCTCCCATTTGCCCTTCAACTCCTCCACCGAGGCTTCCTCTGCCTCCTACAACTCCTGGTATATCTCCGAGATCTTACCCTCTCCGACCCACACACCCGAAATCACCCTGTCCTGTATCCTTCGGGCAGGCAGCAATGGAAATTCTCCGACCTGCTTCCTGACAAACGCCCGAACCTGCATGTACCTGAAGGCACTTCCCGGGGGTAGCCCAAATTTCTCCTCCAGTGCCTTTCAGCTGGCAACGGTCCCATCAATGAATAGATCCCCCAGCCTTCGAATTCCCGCCCAGTGCCAGCTTCGGAACCCACCATCTATCCTACCCGGGGCAAACCTATGGTTATTCCGTATCGGGGACCAAAGTGAGGCCCCCGTCTCCCCCCTGTGCCGCCTCCATTGCCCCCAAACCCTCAGCGTCGCCGTCGCCACTGGGCTCGTGGTATACCGCGTCGGCGGAAGCGGCAACGTCACCAGTGCCCCCAGACTAGTACCCACACAAGACGCCGCCTCGAGTCTTTTCCATGCCGCCCCCTCTCCCTCCATCATCCATTTCCGAATCATTGACACATTCGGCAGCGCCAATCCACCCCCCCCCCCCCCCCCCCCGGCCGACTGCGCTCCAAAAACAGTCTTTTAACCCTCGGGTCTTATTGGCCCACACAAATCCCATGATACTCTTGCTCACTCGCGTGAAAAAGGCCTTAGGGATGAGGATGGGCAGGCACTGAAATACGAACAAAAACCTAGGGAGGACCGTCATCTTGACAGACTGCACCCCACCCGCTAGGGAGAGCGGAAGCATGTCCCACCTCCTAAAGCCCCCCTCCATCTGGTCCACCAGCCGTGCCAGATTGAGCCTATGCAAAACCCCCCAACTCTTGGCCACCTGAATACCAAATACCGAAAACTCCTCTCCACCATCGTGAGCGGCAGCTCCTCCAACCTCTTTTCCTGGCCCTGCGCATGCACCACAAAGAGCTCGCTCTTCCCAACATTACGCTTATACCCCGAGAAATCTCCAAACACCCTGAGGGTCGGCATAACCTCCCCCATCGGGTCCGTAATATACAAAAGCAAATTATCCGCATATAGCGAGACGCGGTGCTCCCCCCCCACCACACCCCCGACCAAACCCCTCCAGCTTCTCGATTCCCTCAGCGCCATGGCCAATGGCTCAATCGCCAAAGCAAACAGCAGGGAGGGGGGGGGGGGGGGGGGGGGGGGAGGGACAGAGGGCACCCTTGCCTCGTTCCACGATATAGTCTAAAGTACTCTGACCTCAACCGGTTCGTCGATACACTCAACACCGGGGCCTGGTATAACAATTTAACCCACCCCATGAACCCCTCCCCAAACCCAAACCTACCCAGCACCTCCCACAGGTACTCCCACTCCACCCGGTCACAGACCTTCTCCGCTGCCACCTCTGCCTCCCCCTCCCCCCCCTCCCTCCCCCCCTCCCTCCCCCCCTCCCTCCCCCCCTCCCTCCCCTCTCCTCCCTCCCCCTCTCCCTCCCCCCCCCTCCCTCCCCCCCCCCCTCCCCTCTCCTCCCTCCCCCCCTCCCTCCCCCCCCCCTCCCCTCTCCTCCCTCCCCCCTCCCTCCCCCCCCCTCCCCTCCCCCCCCCTCCCCTCCCCCCCCCTCCCCCCTCCCCCCCCCCCCCCCCCTCCCCCCCCTCCCCCCTCCCCCCCCCCCCCCTCCCCCCCCCCCTCCCCCCCCCCCCCTCCCCCCCCCCCCCCCCCCCCCCCCCCTCCGAGGGCATCATAATCACATTCAGAAGCCTCCGCACATTTGCATTCAACTGCCTGCCATTCACAAATCCCGTCTGATCCTCATGTATCACTCCCGGGACATAATCCTCAATCCTAGTGGCCAGGACCTTCGCCAACAACTTGGCATCCACATTAAGGAGTGAAATCGGCCTATACGAGCCACACTGCAGCGGGTCTTTGTCCCGCTTCAGAATAAGTGAGATCAGAGCTCTCGACATCGTCGGGGGAAGACTTCCTTTTTCTCTCGCCTCGTTAAAAGTTCTCAACAGCAACGGAGCCAACAGTTCCGAAAACTTCCTATAAAATTCAATCGGGAACCCATCCGGTTCCGGGGCTTTGCCCGACTGCATACTCCCCAACCCCTTAACCAGCAACTCCATCCCGATCGGGGCCCCCAAGCCCTCTACCCGCTCATCCTCCACCCTCAGAAACCTCAATTGGTCCAGGAACTGCCGCATCCCCCCCCCTCCGGGGACTCTGATTTGTACAAGTTCTCATAAAAGTCCCTAAAGACGTCATTTATTCTGACTGGACTCCGCACCGTATTCCCTCCCTTGTCCCCTATTCCCCCATTTCTCTAGCCGTTTCCTTCTTCCACAGCTGATGTGCCAGCATCCAACTCGCCTTCTCCCCATATTCATACGCTGCTCCTTGTACCTTCCTCCACTGGGCCTCAGCGTTCCCCGTCGTCAACAAGTCAAACTCCGTTTGGAGGCTCCGGCGCTCCTTCAACAGCCCCTCCCCGGGGGATTCCGCATATCTCCTATTCACCCTAAGTATCTCTCCTACCAATCCCTCCCTCTCCCCCCTCTCCCTCTTTTCTCCGTGAGCCCTGATGGAGATTACAAAGAACAAAGAACAAAGAAAATTACAGCACACGAACAGGCCCTTCGGCCCTCCCAGCCTGCGCCGATCCAGATCCTTTATCTAAACCTGTCTCCTATTTTCCAAGGTCTACTTCCCTCTGTTCCCACCCATTCATATACCCGTCTAGATGCTTCTTAAATGATGCTATCGTGCCCGCCTCTACCACCTCCGCTGGTAAAGCGTTCCAGGCACCCACCACCCTCTGCGTAAAAAACTTTCCACGCACAGCTCCCTTAAACTTTCCCCCTCTCACCTTGAAATCATGACCCCTTGTAACTGACACCCCCACTCTTGGGAAAAGCTTGTTGCTATCCACCCTGTCCATACCTCTCATAATTTTGTAGACCTCAATCAGGTCCCCCCTCAACCTCCGTCTTTCCAACGAAAACAATCCTAATCTACTCAACCTTTCTTCATAGCTAGCACCCTCCATACCAGGCAACATCCTGGTGAACCTCCTCTGCACCCTCTCCAAGGCATCCACATCCTTCTGGTAATGTGGCGACCAGAACTGCACACAGTATTCCAAATGTGGCCGAACCAAAGTCCTATACAACTGTAACATGACCTGCCAACTCTTGTACTCAATACCCCGTCTGATGAAGGCAAGCATGCTGTATGCCTTCTTGACCACTCTATCAACCTGCGTTGCCACCTTCAGGGTACAATGGACCTGAACTCCCAGATCTCTCTGCACTTCAATTTTCCCCAAGACCCTTCCATTGACCATATAGTCCGCTCTTGAATTTGATCTTCCAAAATGCATCACCTCGCATTTGCCTGGATTGAACTCCATCTGCCATTTCTCTGCCCAACTCTCCAATCTATCTATATTTTGTTGTATTCTCTGACAGTCCTCCTCGCTATCTGCAACTCCACCAATCTTAGTATCATCTGCAAACTTGCTAATCAGACCACCTATACCTTCCTCCAGGTCATTTATGTAGATCACAAACATCAGTGGTCCGAGCATGGATCCCTGTGGAACACCACTAGTCACCCCTCTCCATTTTGAGACACTCCCTTCCACCACTACTCTCTGTCTCCTGTTGCCCAGCCAGTTCTTTATCCATCTAGCTAGTACACCCTGAACCCCATACGACTTCACTTTTTCCATCAACCTGCCATGGGAAACCTTATCAAACGCCTTACTAAAGTCCATGTATACGACATCTACAGCCCTTCCCTCATCAATTAACTTTGTCACTTCCTCAAAGAATTCTATTAGGTTTGTAAGACATGACCTTCCCTGCACAAAACCATGCTGCCTATCACTGATAAGTCTATTTTCTTCCAGATGTGAATAGATACTATCTCTCAGTATCTTCCCCAACAGTTTGTCTACCACTGACGTCAAGCTCACAGGTCTATAATTCACTGGATTATCCCTGCTTAAACAAAGGGGCAACATTAGCAATTCTCCAGTCCTCCGGGACCTCACCGGGAGCTCCCCTCTAACCACCGCCTTCAGCGCCTCCCAGACCACACCCACCGAGACCTCCCCATTGTCATTGGCCTCCATATACACCCCCGGATCCACCCACAGACCTCCTCATCCGCCAATAATCCCACGTCCAAGCACCACAACGGGCGCTGGCTCCTCCCTTCTCCCAACTCCAGCTCCACCCAGTGTGGGGCATGATCCGAAATCACGATGGCCGAATACTCTGTCCCCTCTATTCTCGGGATCAGTGCCCTGCTCACCACGAAAAGGTCTATCCGTGAATAGGCCTTGTGCACGTGGGAAAAGAAGGAGAACTCCCTCGCCCTTGGCCGAGCAAACCTCCACGGATCCACTCCTCCCATCTGTTCCATAAACCCCCCTCAGGACCTTGGCCGCAGCTGGCATCTTACCCGACCTAGACCGAGACTGATCCATTGCCGGGTCCAGTACCGTGTTGAAATCCCCCCCCCCCCATAATTAGGTTCCCCACCTCCAAATCCAGGATCCGACTTAGCATCCGCTTCATGAACCCTGCACCGTCCCAATTTGGGGCATATACATTCACCAGCACCACCCGGGCCCCCTGCAGCCTACCACTCACCATCACATACCGGCCCCCTTTACCCACCCGGCCCTCTGCAGCCTCCCACCCACCATCACATACCGGCCCCCTTTACCCACCCGGCCCTCTGCAGCCTCCCACCCACCATCACATACCGGCCCCCTTTACCCACCCAGCCCCCTGCAGCCTCCCACTCACCATCACATACCGGCCCCCTTTATCCACCCGGCCCCCTGCAGCCTCCCACTCACCATCACATACCGGCCCCCTTTATCCACCACAATGCCCACCGCCTCGAAAGTCACCCGCTTGCTCACCAAAATTGCTACCCCCCTGTTCTTCGCGTCCAACCCAGAGTGAAAGACCTGCTCTACCCATCCCTTCCTCAGCCTGGTCTGATCTGCAACTTTCAGGTGCGTCTCCTGTAGCATGGCTACGTCTGCCTTTAAATGCGCAAATACCAGTGCCCTCTTGACCGGCCCATTTAGGCCTCTCACAGTCCACATGATCAGCCGGATCGGAGTACTACACGCCGCCCCCCCCAACCCCCCCCCCCCCCCCCCCCCCCCCCCCCCGCCGCGTGCACACGTCTCCCGCTCCTTCCAGCCCCCCAGGCAGAGGCTCCCCGCCCCGACTCTCCCTATTATCTCCAGCTTCCCCTCGGTCAATACAGCAACAACCCAGTACTCCCCCGCAGCCCCCCCTCCCCATGCCAAGCAATTGCTTGGCCCCCCTACTCTCCCCCCATTGCACTCCCGTAAGTCAGCTGACTCCTGCTGACCCCGGCCGCTCCCGCCTCTGCCACCGATCCCCGCAGAATTCCCTCCTAAAACCCAAATCACCCCCCTCCACACCCCCTGCAAACCAATGTGGACTCCAGTCCAATACCACCTCCCTGCATCCGGCCCAGCCCCCTCTCTTTCCGCGGGAAAAGAAAACCCGCGCTCCCAGTCCGGGCTGACCCCGCCCTCTATGGCGCAGCTCCATTCTCCTACAACCTCACCCCCATCCCCAGAGGCCCAGGGTTCCCGGCCCCTTCTCCGCATCCCCAGAGGCCCAGGGTTCCCAGCCCCTTCTCCGCATCCCCAGAGGCCCAGGGTTCCCAGCCCCTTCTCCACATCCCCAGAGGCCCAGGGTTCCCAGCCCCTTCTCCGCATCCCCAGAGGCCCAGGGTTCCCGGCTCCTTCTCCGCATCCCCAGAGGCCCAGGGTTCCCAGCCCCTTCTCCGCATCCCCAGAGGCCCAGGGTTCCCAGCCCCTTCTCCGCATCCCCAGAGGCCCAGGGTTCCCAGCCCCTTCTCCGCATCCCCAGAGGCCCAGGGTTCCCAGCCCCTTCTCCGCATCCCCAGAGGCCCAGGGTTCCCAGCCCCTTCTCCGCATCCCCACCGAACGCGGGGATCAACCCCTCCCAGATCATCGCCCACACCAAAAGAAGGGAAAATAAAGAGACACAAATATCACCCTCTCCCACTGCACAACATCCCCTAAAACATGCTACAGACCACTAATTTGAGTCCAGCTTCTCATTTTTGATAAAGGTCCACGCCGGCGTATCAAAATAGTGGTGACGGTCCAGATACATGACCCACAGTCACGCAGGCTGCAACAGCCCAAACTTCACCCCCTGTCCGTGGATAACCGCCTGGGCCCGATTGAATCCTGCCCTCTTCTTGGCCAGCTCTGCGCTCCAGTCCTGGTAAATGCGAATTTCAACATTCTCCCACCTGCTGCTCCGCTCCTTCTTCGCCCATCTCAAGACGCACTCCCTGTCAGTGTAACGGTGAAACCTCACCACCACAGCTCTCGGCGGCTCATTCGCCCTCGGTCTCCTCGCCAGGACTCTGCACCCCATCCAGCTCCAAGGGCCTCGGGAAGGCTCCCGCGCCCATCAGCGTGCTCAGCATCGTAGCCACATACGCCCCAACATCCGACCCCTCCGCACCTTCAGGGAGACCCAGAATCCGCAAATTCTTCCTTCTCGACCTGTTCTCCAGATCCTCAAATTTCTCCTGCCACTTTTTATGGAGCGCCTTGTGCGCCTCCACCTTCACCGCCAAGCCCAGGATCTCGTCCTCGTTCTCAGAGGCCTTCTGCTGCACCTCTTTAATCGCTGTCCCCTGCTAGTTTAGATCACTGGGCTAAATCGCTGGCTTTTAAAGCAGACCAAGGCAGGCCAGCAGCACGGTTCAATTCCTGTACCAGCCTCCCCGAACAGGCGCCGGAATGTGGCGACTAGCGGCTTTTCACAGTAACTTCGTTGAAGCCTACTTGTGACAATAAGCAATTTTCAATTCATTTCATCTTCTGGGTCTCTACCATCCTTTCTATCGACGCCTTCATAGGGGCCAACATCTCCGCCTTCAATTCCGCAAAGCAGCTTCGTAGAAACTCTTGCTGCTCCTGTGACCATTGAGCCCATGCTGCCTGGTCTCCGCCCGCCACCATCTTGCTTTTTCGCACCCGTTCTCCTCTCTTCTCTAATGCCCCCTTTTTGACCGCACCGCTCCTGGTCCACTCCACACAGTGCTGGGGGGACCATACTGCCGTCTTCCCACACCGGGAATCATCAACCAAATGCCGCTGGGGCTCCTTAAAAGGGCCCAAAAGTCCGTTTTCGGCGGGAGCTGCCGAACGTGCGACCTACCCAGGCATAGCCACAACCGGAAATGATCCTCCTTTTTATCTTTTAAAGAGGCCTACAATATCTCTCGTTATCCAAGGTTCCCGAAATTTGCCGTATTTATCCTTCTTCCGCACAAGAATATGCTGGTCCGGAATTCCTTTCAACTAACATTTGAAAGCCTCCCACATGTCAGATGTTGATTTACCCTCAAACATCCGCCCCCAATCTAGGTTCTTCAGTTCCCGCCTAATATTGTTATAATTAGGCTTCTCCCAATTTAGCACATTCACCCTTATCACTCTTATCCTTGTCCACCAGCACTTTAAAACATACTGAATTGGTGGTCACTGTTCCCGAAGTGTTCCCCTACTGAAACTCCTACCACCTGGCCGGGCTCATTCCCCAATACCAGATCCAGCACAGCCCCTTCCCTAGTTGGACTGTCTACATATTGTTTTAAGAAGCCCTCCTGAATGCTCCTTACAAACTCTGCCCCGTCCTGGCCCCTAGCACTAAGTAAGTCCCAGTCAATATTGGGGAAGTTGAAGTCTCCCATCACAACCCTGTTGTTTTTACTCGTTTCCAAAATCTGTCTACCTATCTGCTCCTCTATCTCCTGCTGGCTGTTGGGAGGCCTGTAGTAAACCCCCAACATTTGTGGCTGCACCCTTCTTATTCCTGATCTCTACCCATATAGCCTCACTGCCCTCTGAGGTGTCCTCCCGCAGTACAGCTGTGATATTCTCCCTAACCAGTAGCGCAACTCCACCACCCCTTTTACATCCCCCTCTATCTCACCTGAAACATCTAAATCCTGGAACATTTAGCTGCCAATCCTGTCCTTCCCGCAACCAGGTGTCTGTAATGTCAATAGATCTCCCCTGGGCTTTGTGGAATAACAATTGCCCTATTGAGCAGGCGGAGGCTCACCAGACAGGGAATGTGTGGTGGGAGTTACAAACCCGCAGTTTGGATCTGGACTAGCATCTCCGTGGGTCCCCTGGCTGGCAAGTGCTGTACTCCGCAGCTGCGGCCCTTTCTGATATTTAATAAAGGGAGTTATTGTTAGAAGACCTGCCTGGCAAAGTTATTACAATGGCGATGGGGAATAAAAATAAGTATTTCCGAGCAGCTTTCAGAGTTGAATATAAACAGCTTCTCCGGTATGAAACTAAATGCCTCTCTTCGGTAAACTTGAGTTTGAGAACATTAATGGAGAAGACTGGGCCCAATACTCGGAGTGCATGCCTTACTTCTTCCGGGCTAATAACATTGTGGGAGATGAGAAGCAGAAAGTGATCCTGCTGACAACGTGCGGGGTTCTGACATTCAGCATCATAAAGAACCCGACTCCCCTAGAGACGGAACACGTTTGACAAGCTCATAGACCGAGTATGAAATCGGTGTGACCCAAAGCCTGGTATCATCCTCCAGAGAAACCGCTTTAATACGACCGGCAGAATCCAGGGGCAAACCCGTCACCACCACCAAGCCCGCCCCAATAATGATAAAGCCACACGTAAATGGTCAGCCATTAGAGATTTTAAAAAATATTTTCCATGGGATGTAGGACATTTAAGAGTCAACCACATTGCTGTGGGTCTGGAGTCACATGTGGGCCAGACCGGGTAAGGACGGCAGATTTCCTTCTCTAAAGGACATTAGTGAACCAGGTGGGTTTTTAAACGAGAATCAACAGTGGCTTCATGGCCAGCTTGAGACGTAATTCCAGATTTTAAAAAATTGAATTCAAATTTAACCATCTGCCGTGGCGGGATTTGAACCCGGGTCCCCAGAGAATGACTCTGGGTCTCTGGATTACTAGTCCAGCGACAATACCACTACACCACTGCCTCCCCGGTAATGGAGGTGGATGTAGGGCACGCTGTCGCAATCATTGGGGAACAGACATTTTATCACATCCAAACTGCTATCCAATCCTATTGAAGATGATGTGGAGATGCCGGCGTTGGACTGGGGTGAGCACAGTAAGAAGTCTTACAACACCAGGTTAAAGTCCAACAGGTTTGTTTCAAACACGAGCTTTCGGAGCACGGCTCCTTCTTCAGGTGAATGGAAAGGCTTGTTCCAGAAATGTTTATATAGACACAGTCAGAGATGCCCCGGAATGCGAGCACCTGCAGGCAATCAAATCATCAAAGATGCAGAGAGAGAGGTAACTCCAGGTTAAAGAGGTGTGAATTGTCCCAAGCCAGTTCAGTCGGTAGGCCTCTGCAGGTCCAGGCTTGTTGGTGGGGGCCGAATGTAATGCGACATGAATCCCAGATCCCGGTTGAGTCCGCATTCATGCGTGCGGAACTTAGCTATAAGTTTTTGCTCAGCAATTTTGCGTTGTCGCGTCTCCTGAAGGCCTCCTTGTAGAATGCTGACCCGGAGATCAGAGGCTGAATGTCCTTGACTGCTGAAGTGTTCCCCAACTGGAAGGGAACAGTCCTGCCTGTTGATAGTCGCACGATGCCCGTTTATTCGTTGTCGCAGTGTCTGCATGGTCTCGCCAATGTACCACGCTTCGGGACATCCTTTCCTGCAGCGTATGAGGTAGACTACATTGGTCGAGTCGCACGAGTATGCGCCGCGTACCTGGTGGGTGGTGTTTCCACGTGTAATGGTGGTGTCCATGTCGATGATCTGGCATGTCTTGCAGAGATTACCCTGGCAGGGTTTTGTGGTGTTGTGGTTGCTGTTCTGAAGGCTGGGTAATTTGCTGCAAACAATGGTTTGTTTGAGGTTGCGCGGTTGTTTGAAGGCCAGTAGTGGGGGTGTGGGGATGACCTTGGCAAGATGTCCATCCTCGCTGATGATGTGTTGGAGGCTGCGAAGAAGATGTCGTAGTTTCTCCGCCCCAGGAAAGTACTGGACGACGAAGGGTACTCTGTCCGTGGTGTCCCGTGTTTGTCTTCTGAGGAGGTCGGTGCGGTTTTTTGCTGTGGCGCGGTGGAACTGTCGATCAATGAGTCGAGCGCCATATCCCGTTCGTACGAGGGCATCTTTCAGCATCTGTAGGTGTCTGTTGCGCTCCTCCTTGTCTGAGCAGATCCTGTGTATACGGAGGGCTTGTCCATAGGGGATGGCTTCTTTAATGTGTTTCGGGTGAAAGCTGGAGAAGTGGAGCATCGTGAGATTATCTGTGGGCTTGCGGTAAAGCGAGGTGCTGAGGTGACCGTCCTTGATGGAGACGAGTGTGTCCAAGAATGGAACTGAATTTGGAGAATAGTCCATGGTGAGTTTGATGGTGGGATGGAACTTATTGATGTCATCGTGTAGTCGTTTCAGTGATGTCTCGCCGTGGGTCCAAAGGAAAAAAATGTCATCGATGTATCTGGTGTATAGCATCGGTTGAAAGTCCTGTGTGGTGAGGAAGTCCTGTTCAAACTTGTGCATGAAGATGTTGGCATATTGAGGTGCAAATTTGGTCCCCATGGCTGTTCCGTGCGTCTGGATGAAGAATTTGTTGTCGAAGGTGAAGACGTTGTGGTCTAGAATGAAACGGTTGAGTTGCAGAATTGCGTCTGGAGATTGGCAGTTGTCGGTGTTGAGGACTGAGGCTGTTGCAGCAATGCCGTCGTCATGGGGGATGCTGGTGTAGAGTGCCGAGACATCCATTGTGACGAGGAATGTTCCTGGTTCAACTGGTCCATGGGTGCTGAGTTTCTGTAGGAAGTCCGTCGTGTCGCGACAGAAGCTGGGTGTACCTTGTACGATGGGTTTCAAGATGCCCTCGATGTGGCCAGAGAGGTTCTCACACAGGGTCCCATTGCCTGAAACGATAGGACGGCCTGGTGTGTTGGCCTTGTGTATTTTCGGGAGGCAGTAGAGATCTCCAATGCGGGGATTACGTGGGATGAGAGCACGTAGGGTGTTCTGAAGGTCTGGATCTAAGGTCTTGATCAGTCTGCTGAGTTGGCGGATGTGTTCCTTGGTTGGATCTGCGGGTAACTGCCTGTCGTGTTCCTGGTTGTCGAGTTGTCGGTATACTTCTTTGCAGTAGTCTGTTCTGTTCAGTATGACGGTGGCCCCTCCTTTGTCTGCTGGTTTGATGACGATGTTGCGGTTGGTCTTGAGAGTGCGGATGGCGTTGCGTTGTGCTTGGGTGACGTTTGAGGCTGCCTTGTGATTGCGAGTGATGAATCTGGCATTGACACGACTTCTGACGGCTTGAGCATACATGTCGAGTCTAGGGCAGCGGCCTTCCGGAGGGGTCCAATTTGACTCTTTCCTTTTCGGTTGCTGCACTGCAGATCTCGCGGTCTGCTGTTCCGGTTCATTGGTCGTGTCCCTGGGTTCGCTGTCGGCCTCTTGGGGTCTGTGGAAGAATTCCCGGAGCCTCATTCGCCTGATGAATTCCTCCGTATCTGCCGCGAGACTGATGGGGTCCATTTTGGTGGTGGTGCAGAAATTGAGCCCTCTGCTGAGGACTTCGATTTCGTCTGGTTGAAGGGTGTAGTCTGACAAGTTGACAATGGATTTCCCTGTATTGTTTTCGACTGTTGTACCGGGAGAAGCTTGATTGCTGCTGGTGGTGATGCCAAGTTTCTCAAGCCTCCTGTTCTTGGTGTGCATGTAGGTGGCATAGTATTGCTGTCTCATCTGTTTGGCGGTGTTCCGCAGCTGGTCTGCTGTGTCCTGAGCGCAAGTTGAGAATATGGCCTCTCTCTTGGTTTCCAGGTTGCGTCGACTGCTGTAGAGTTGGTGTACGAGGTGTTTGAGGAGTGTGACAGAGGTGCGGTGGCAGAGTCTTTCAGCGTAGTCTGTGTTGTAAGTCGACTTGAGTGGGTTTTTGATCTGTAGTCCTTTCGGGATCTTGTCTGCTTTTTTGCATCTTTGTAGAAACTGAATGTCAGTGTCTATATGCGCGATCTTCCTGGAGATCCTCTCCACTTTGAGCCGGCAGTTTGCGGTGTCAATGGTAGCCATGATGTGGAGATGCCGGCGTTGGACTGGGGTGAGCACAGTAAGAAGTCTTACAACACCAGGTTAAAGTCCAACAGGTTTGTTTCAAACACGAGCTTTCGGAGCACGGCTCCTTCTTCAGGTGAATGGAAAGGCTTGTTCCAGAAATGTTTATATAGACACAGTCAGAGATGCCCCGGAATGCGAGCACCTGCAGGCAATCAAATCATCAAAGATGCAGAGAGAGAGGTAACTCCAGGTTAAAGAGGTGTGAATTGTCCCACGCCAGTTCAGTCGGTAGGCCTCTGCAGGTCCAGGCTTGTTGGTGGGGGCCGAATGTAATGCGACATGAATCCCAGATCCCGGTTGAGTCCGCATTCATGCGTGCGGAACTTAGCTATAAGTTTTTGCTCAGCAATTTTGCGTTGTCGCGTCTCCTGAAGACGCTGAAGAATCCTATTGAAGACACTAGAGCCAGATGAGCCACCCACACAGGGGAACCTTCACGGATTAAGGGTACAATAACAACCCCACCAGTCAGCCCGGCTTCCACCCGTCATAGTGTGAGGACAAGGAACATGTCTTATGGCGAGAGATTGGCTCCAGTGGATCAGGCTGGATTGGCTAGAGATTTTCAGACTGGGCTTTGGAGGACTATACAAAGTTATCAACAGATACCCTGAAGTCTTCCAAGACGGCCTTGGGAAAATACGAGGAGCTAGAGCCAAAACCTATGTCGACCCCAATGCTACGCCTAAATATTTCAGAGCAAGACCGGTTCCACATTCCTAGTTCTAGTCGGTAGACACTGAGCTTGGGTGTCTGGAAAATCTCGGGTTAATAAGACTCGTGCAATTGGCTGGGTAGGTGACTGTGACTTGGCGGTTTCCAGGGACTCTTCCGGACACTGAGCGGAGGTACTCTCAAATGGAGAAGGACGGGCTTGGTTGTTGAGGTTGGTGTAAAAACTTTCACCAGTACATCTGTGGCAGGTGTGTTGTGATAGTGACTGATCACCAGCTCTTATTGAGACTTTCAGGAGGTTAAAGCGATCCCCCCCACTATTGCCTCTACCTGGATACAGCAGTGGGCCCTGTTACTGGCAGCTTGCATCTTTTACAACACCACCCTGAAACGCAAATAGCTAACTGCTGATACCGTCGGTCACCTCCTGCTGTCCATCAGCCCGACTCACTTGCTGGCTTTGGAAGAGGTCACAATGACCCTGAATTTCTTAGAGATATTAGGTTATGTGGGGTTACGTGGATAGGGCCTGGGTGGACTGCTCTTTCAGAGGGTCGGGCACTCTTGGGATTCTACGATTATCGGTGTCTGCAAAGCAAATCAAGACCTGAACACAAAAAGATCCAACACTGTCAAAATTGAAGCACATGTTCCTGACGGCAGAGTCCGGGGACAACCCTCTGACGACCTGAAACGTCACTTGACCAAGAAAGATTAACTTTGTGTTAAGGGCGGTATCATTCTTTTAGGGTCCTGGGTAGTCTCCCCCACCCTGGGCGATGTCCAATCCGACTGCAGCCACATACTGGCCACTCTGGGGTCTCTAAAATTAAAATGTTCGCTAGGAGCCCGGACTGGTGGCCCCGTCTCGACTCGGGCATCACGGACTTGGTGAAACAGTGCAATTCAAGCCAGGAAAACCAGAAACTCCCCTCTTCGGCCTCCCTACACCCATGGGAGTTGCCAGACAAGCCATGGGTGTGAGTGCACATAAGGCTTTGCCAGACCCTTTTCTGGGTTCATTGTTCCCGATACTGGTAAACAAACACTCCAAATGGCTGAAGGTACACAGCACGGCTCCACGACCTACCATGCTACAATCCAAAAACTACAACAGAGATTTTGCATGCACGGAATGCCAGATGTCCTGGTTTCTGACAATGGAAACGGCCCTTAGGGGCGGCACAGTGGTTAGCACTGCTGCCTCACACGCAGTTCCGAACTGGACCAGTATCTCCATAGGTCCCTGGGCTGTGACACAAATGTTGTACCCCGCAGCTCTGAATCTTTATTTATAATAAATGGAGTTATGGTTAGAAGAGTAGCCTTGATAAAGTTATTACAGTGCCCGTTAGCACAGCACAGAGGGGTTTCCTGCATGGGCTACTGTTACACACCTTTCCTCCTTGCCTTTGCCCGCTGTCCAGGCATGCCCTGGCGTGTCGCGATGTAGTCTGGTGGCAGAAATACCCAGTGCAGGGCTCGCTACACCAAAGTTCTCTCTGTTACCATCAGCAACTCGGGGTGGAGGATGTTGCATGTATATGCATACATCTTTTGCGACCCTGTGGAGTCCGTGGATCACGTGTAGGACAGTTGTCCTCGGCAGCACTCCCTTTTTAGTTTCTGAAAATATATCTTTTTGTTGCACTTCAGACCCACGCTCCGTTCCTGATCTTCAGCACTCGAGGTGGACGGTGGCTAGGAGGAAGCAGCTCATGGGCCTCACCAAGCTGGCCATTAATAGGTTCAGGCAGTAGGCTATTGAGGGGGTCATACATAGAAAATAGCAGGAGGCCATTCGGCCCTTTGAGCCTGCTCTGCCATTCATTGTGATCATGGCTGATTATCAAGTTCAATACCCTGATCCCGCTTCCCCCCATATCCCTCGATCCCTTTAGCCCAAGAGCTGTATCCAATTCCTTCTTGAAATTACACAATGTTTTGGCCTCAACTACTTTCTGTGGGAGTGAATTCCACAGATTCACTACTCTCTGGGTGAAGAACTTTCTCCTCACCTCAGTCCTAAAAGGTTTACCCCTTATCCTCAAACACTGACCCCTAGTTCTGGACTCCCCACCATCGGGAACATTCTTTCTGAATCTACCCGGTCTAATCCTGTTAGAATTTTGTAAGTTTCTCTGAGATCCCCTCTCTCTATTCTAAACTCCAATGAATATAATTCTAACCAACTTAGTCTCTCCTCATATGTCAGCCTCGCCATCCCAGGAATCAGCCTGGTAAACCTTCGCTGCTCTCCCTCCATAGCAATAATATCCTTCGTCAGATAAGGACACCAGATCTGCACACAATACTCCAGGTGTGGCTTCACCAATGCTCTGTCCAACTGCAATAAAACATCTCTATTCCTAGACTTAAATTCTCTCGCTATGAAGGCCAACATACCATTTGCCTTCTTTACTGCCTGCTGTATTATCTCAGCTGTCTGCCCATCTTCCACGCCTATGTGTACTGCTGAATATCTCTGGAAAGGGAACATGCGGTGTCTGCCAGCACCACTGAGACCTTCCGTGTCCGACACCTTTAATCACATTTTTTTTAATGCTTTTATTTCCTTTGAGATTCTTTTTCTTTAATGCAGTATCACTTAAAAGGAGCTGCATTTTTACTTATCCCACAGATTGTTGAATTAGTTTATTTGGTTAATGCAAAGAAGCACAAACCAAAGGCACATACACAATTGGTTATACTCTTTGTATTTAATTGTAAATGTACAGATTGGAAGATGTTTGCAAAGTTCCGAGGCAGCCAGGGCCTATGAAAAGTATTCTGTTTTTTTTTTAAAGAGTGTGAAGGTTAAATAGAGGTTACAGACATTACAGCTGAGTCAGTGCAGAGCTGCACAGATGGTCAGGAGCTGAGGGGCGCACTATTTCGTCACTTCAGCTGTGTGAGGCAGCAGTAGAGGGAAAAGCAACTGTGACGGCACAGGGAGCCAATCAGCTTGTTAGCCGCCAAGTGCGCAGTGTAAGACGCAGCATGTGAAATCCAGCGTTTGGAATGAAAGAGAATAAAGGTAACATAAGTAATCCAAAGTGGAATTAAGTTAACTAAGGGAAGTAAAGTTTGAGACATGACAGGACAGCTCAGTCGAATGGAATATGTGTCCTGTAACATTTGCAGTCATGGACGCTGTCGGTGTCCTTGACAACCACATGTGCAGGAAGTGCTGCCGACTGCAGAAACTGGAGCTCCGGGTTATAGAGCTCGCGTGGAGGCTGGGGACACTGTGGCGCATCCACGAGGCTGAGAGCTATGTGGATAGCACGTTCAGAGAGGTGGTCACACCACTGCTTAAGGACATGGAGGCAGAGAGGGAATGGGTGACCACCAGGCAGTCCACAAAACTAGGCAGGTAGTGCAGGAGTCCACTGGGGTCCCACTCAGAAATGGGTTTTCCATTGTGCAAGCTGATGAGGGCAGTCAGAGTCAGGTTTGTGGTACCATCAGTAGCCCAGCTGTACAGGAGGGGAGGAAGGAGGAAAAGCAATAGTGACAGGGGATTCATCAGTTAGGGGGCAGACGGGCATTTCCATGGCCATAGAAACGACACCAGGATGGTATGTTGCCTCCCTGTTACCTCAAGGTCAAGGAGTGGGTGAACAGCCAGAGGTTGTAGTCCACATTGGTACCATTGCCCCACACTCTACCCTACCCCCAGTTTACCTTCAGGTAATTGAAATCGCCAGCTGTCACAACCGGCTTGTCCTGCAGGTTTCCACAATTTGCTGACAAATTCTCTCTTCTACTTCCTCCCCACTATTTGGGGGTCTACAATAAATACCAAACCAGGTCACTGCTCCCTTCCTGTTTCTCACCCCCAACCACATAGATTCTAATTCAGGAACTGCATCTCGTTCAAGAGCTCTGCTGCTATCTTTGACCAAGACTGCTCCAACTCCTCCCTTTTTACCCACCCTGTTCCTACTGAAAACCCCATAACCCGGGATGGTAATTATCCAGTCCTGTTCTGGATTCAGCCATGTTTCTGTCAGTGCTACTATGCAATATGCCCCTAGAGCAATTGCTGCTTCCAGTTCCCAAGTTTTGTTCACTATACTCTGCGCATTTACATCTCTTTCCTTATCTCTTTCTTACCCTTTGGGAGGCGACCATTTCTCTGTTCTGTCAACATTCAAACATTCCCCACTTCCTTTTCCCTATTCCCCACCTTCTCACTTTTGCCGTCACTGGTACTTCTAAAACTAGACCGATTAGCCAACCCCCCTGCCCCCACCTTACAAGTTTAAATCTACTCCACACACTATTTATTCTTTCAGACAGATTACGGCTCAGGTGAAGCCCATCTCTTCTGAACAAGTTTCTCCTTCCCAAAAGTGATCCCAAAGACCCAAATAGCTCAACCCCTCCCTTCTACACCATCGCTCAAGTCACATGGCAGAGAGTGCAGAAGAGGATTACAGGAATTGTTCCCGGGAAAAGAAACTTCAGTTATGAGGAGAGGTTGGGACTGTTCTCCTTGGAGACAAGAAGGCTAAGAAGAGAGGGGGCTGGAGGGCAGCATGGTGGCGCAGTGGGTAGCACTGCTGCCTCACGCGCCGAGGTCCCAGGTTCGATCCCGGCTCTGGGTCACTGCCCGTGTGGAGTTTGCACATTCTCCCCGTGTCTGCGTGGGTTTCGCCCCCACAACCCAAAGAGGTGTAGGGTAGGTGGATTGGCCGCGCTAAATTGCCACTTCATTGGAAAAAATGAATTGGATATTCTAAATTTAAAAAGAGAGTGTGTGCTGGACAGAGTGGACGGGGTGAAACGGTTCCCATTGGTGGAACGAGAGGACACAGATTTAAAGTGATTCACAAAACAAGCAAATACAATGTGAAAAAACATCTTCACACGAGTGGCTCAGGTCAAGAATGCGGCAGAAAGTGTGGTGGAGTCAGGCACAATCGATGCATTTAAGAGAGCATTAGATCATTAGTAGAATAGGGAGAATGTGCAGGGGTACAGGAAGAGGCAGGGGACTGGCACTGAGTCATGATGCTCGATTGGAGGGCCGGTACAGACACGATGGGCCAAATGGCCTCAATCTTCTCCATAACGATTGTGATACTGTGTTTGACATTTCCTGTTAGTCACAGTTAACTCAATGACACTTGCTGTAAGTGTGCCAAAGTTTTGTAGAGACAGGCATAACTGCCAAGGTGTGGACGACAAACTGCTGGAGGTACACAGGCAGGCTTCCTGGTGCACTGCACACATTATGTCTGATGGAATCTACAGGCAAGCCAGGGAGCAAATGGAGCAAACAGCAGTTTAAATTCGTAGCCAAGCTCACTGCTATTAACTAAACACTCAATGAATTATAAAGAGGCCAATTAAGACATTCCAGAGATTGCGACACTGAACGAGTACTGTTTCTGTAGAGTCAAAAGTCCATTTGTGTTTTTTCAAAATCAGAGAAAATGTAATCCAGAAGATAACAACCAAGATTGTGTAACAGACAGAAAAAAAATCACCCGGGGTTACCCAGTCTCAGTTTAGGCAATTGTTCCACCAAACGTGGAGCTGAGCAACTCGAGCCAATAGGAATTACATTCCATTTCTAACCTTGTCATGGTGCTGATGTCGGCTGGAGCTTGTGACAGGATCATAGCCGAGGGAGCTCTGTGACAACATCCAACTGTTTATTTGGTTGCGTATAACAAGATGTAGCTTACCTGTGAGGGTCTTCAGAACATGTTATCTTTCTCAAAGGCAACCACAATAACTAATAGGCGAATTACACAAAGTAGCTCACATGCGGTTACCCCAGTGAGAGTCAGTGCGTGTGGGACCCGTACCCCAGTGAGAGTCAGTGTGTGTGGGACCCGTACCCCAGTGAGAGTCAGTGTGTGTGGGACCCGTACCCCAGTGAGAGTCAGTGCGTGTGGGACCCGTACCCCAGTGAGAGTCAGTGTGTGTGGGACCCGTACCCCAGTGAGAGTCAGTGTGTGTGGGACCCGTACCCCAGTGAGAGTCAGTGTGTGTGGGACCCGTACCCCAGTGAGAGTCAGTGTGTGTGGGACCCGTACCAGTGAGAGTCAGTGTGTGTGGGACCCGTACCCCAGTGAGGGTCAGTGTGTGTGGAACCCGTACCCCAGTGAGAGTCAGTGTGTGTGGGACCCGTACCCTAGTGAGAGTCAGTGTGTGTGGGACCCGTACCCCAGTGAGAGTCAATGTGTGTGGAACCCGTACCCCAGGGAGAGTCAGTGTGTGTGGGACCCGTACCCCAGTGAGAGTCAGTGTGTGTGGGACCCGTACCCCAGTGAGAGTCAGTGTGTGTGGAACCCGTACCCCAGTGAGAGTCAGTGTGCGTGGAACCCTTACCCTAGCGAGAGTCAGTGTGTGTGGGACCCATACCACAGTGAGAGTTAGTGTGTGTGGAACCCGTACCCCAGTGAGAGTCAGTGTGTGTGCAACCCTTACCCTAGCGAGAGTCAGTGTGTGTGGGACCCGTACACCAGTGAGTCAGTGTGTGTGGAACCCGTACCCCAGTGAGGGTCAGTGTGTGTGTGTGGGACCCGTACCCCAGTGAGAGTCAGTGTGTGTTGGACCCGTACCCCAGTGAGAGTCAGTGTGTGTGGGACCCGTACCCCAATGAGAGTCAGTGTGTGTGGAACCCGTACCCCAGTGAGGGTCAGTGTGTGTGTGGGACCCGTACCCCAGTGAGAGTCAGTGTGTGTGGGACCCGTACCCCAGTGAGAGTCAGTGTGTGTGGGACCCGTACCCCAGTGAGGGTCAGTGTGTGTGGAACCCGTACCCCAGGGAGAGTCAGTGTGTGTGGGACCCGTACCCCAGTGAGAGTCAGTGTGTGTGGGACCCTTACCCTAGCGAGAGTCAGTGTGTGTGGGACCCATACCCCAGTGAGAGTCAGTGTGTGTGGGACCCGTACCCCAGTGAGAGTCAGTGTGTGTGGGACCCGTACCCCAGTGAGAGTCAGTGTGTGTGGGACCCGTACCCCAGTGAGAGTCAGTGTGTGTGGGACCCGTACCCCAGTGAGGGTCAGTGTGTGTGTGGGACCCGTACCCCAGTGAGAGTCAGTGTGTGTGGAACCCGTACCCCAGTGAGAGTCAGTGTGTGTGGGACCCGTACCCCAGTGAGAGTCAGTGTGTGTGGGACCCCAGTGAGATTCAGTGTGTGTGGAACCCGTACCCCAGTGAGAGTCAGTGTGTGTGGGACCCGTACCCCAGTGAGATTCAGTGTGTGTGGGACCCGTACCCCAGTGAGAGTCAGTGTGTGTGGGACCCGTACCCCAGTGAGATTCAGTGTGTGTGGAACCCGTACCCCAGTGAGAGTCAGTGTGTGTGCAACCCTTACCCTAGCGAGAGTCAGTGTGTGTGCAACCCTTACCCTAGCGAGAGTCAGTGTGTGTGCAACCCTTACCCTAGCGAGAGTCAGTGTGTATGGGACCCGTACCCCAGTGAGAGTCAGTGTGTGTGGGACCCGTACCCCAGTGAGAGTCAGTGTGTGGGACCCGTACCCCAGTGAGAGTCAGTGTGTGTGGGACCCGTACCCCAGTGAGAGTCAGTGTGTGTGGGACCCGTACCCCAGTGAGAGTCAGTGTGTGTGACCCGTACCCCAGTGAGGGTCAGTGTGTGTGGGATCCGTACCCCAGTGAGAGTCAGTGTGTGTGGGACCCGTACCCCAGTGAGAGTCAGTGTGTGTGGGACCCGTACCCCAGTGAGAGTCAGTGTGTGTGGGACCCGTACCCCAGTGAGAGTCAGTGTGTGGGACCCGTACCCCAGTGAGAGTCAGTGTGTGTGGGACCCGTACCCCAGTGAGAGTCAGTGTGTGTGGGACCCGTACCCCAGTGAGAGTCAGTGTGTGTGGGACCCGTACCCCAGTGAGAGTCAGTGTGTGTGGGACCCGTACCCCAGTGAGAGTCAGTGTGTGTGGGACCCGTACCCCAGTGAGAGTCAGTGTGTGGAACCCGTACCCCAGTGAGAGTCAGTGTGTGTGGGACCCATACCCCAGTGAGAGTCAGTGTGTGTGGGACCCGTACCCCAGTGAGGGTCAGTGTGTGTGGGACCCGTACCCCAGTGAGAGTCAGTGTGTGTGGGACCCGTACCCCAGTGAGAGTCAGTGTGTGTGGGACCCGTACCCCAGTGAGAGTCAGTGTGTGTGGGACCCGTACCCCAGTGAGAGTCAGTGTGTGTGGGACCCCCCTGTACCCCAGTGAGAGTTAGTGTGTGTGGGACTAGTTGTCTCGGGTGTCAGTTCTTTATTCCTTCCAGAGTAGGTGCTGGTTTAGCACAGTGGGCTAAACAGCTGGCTTGTAATGCAGAACAAGGCCAGCAGCACGGTTTCAATTCCTGTACCGACGTCCCCGAACCGGAATGTGGCGACGAGGGGCTTTTCACGGTAACTTCATTAAAATCTACTTGTGACAATAAGTGATTATTATTATTAGATGAGGGCGTCGCTGACAAGGTAAGCATTTGTTTCCCCTTGCTAATTGTGCTTTAGAACATAGAACATAGAACAGTACAGCACAGAACAGGCCCTTCGGCCCTCAATGTTGTGCCGAGCAATGATCACCCCACTTTAACCCACGTAACCCGTATCCCGTAACCCAACAATCCCCCCCATTAACCTTACACTACGGGCAATTTATCATGGCCAATCCACCTAACCCGCAACATCTTTGGACTGTGGGAGGAAACCGGAGCACCCGGAGGAAACCCACGCACACAGGGGGAGGACGTGCAGACTCCACACAGACAGTGACCCAGCCGGGAATCGAACCTGGGACCCTGGAGCTGTGAAGCATTGATGCTAACCACCATGCTACCGTGAGGCCCTTTGCAGGACAGATTTGCTCAGGTGATTATCGAAGGCAGTTACTCGGCCACGTTTAAAGAGATGATTCAAATCAGATGCGATATTAGGCAGACTGAGATTATTTAGCCCACTTTGGAAAGAGCAAGCCAATAATTCCACTCTCCTTTCTCATTGGCTATCAGGGATGGGCAATAGATGCTGACCGCGCTAGCGATGGCCAGGTCCCTTAAATGAATAAAAATAGCAGCAGTGATATTAACGGAGGAAATGTACAGTTTAGCTGTAAATCTGCACCTTACCTGTGTGGTTGGAGAACTGAACTGAGTTGACTAAATCCACCTCAAATCCCAACACCTGTTGGAGCAAAACACAGACAGGTTACAGTGAGAGAACATGGGGTGTGGGACTGTGGGTTTTGGATTGAGTATTCTGGGGGGGGGGGGGGGGGAAACCGTAATCTGGGGGTCGGGGGGGTGGAGGAGAAAGAGTATTCCGGGGGTGAGGGACAGAGTAATCGGGGGGGGGGGGGGGGGGTGAGAGCATATTTTGCTGGGAAAGAGCATCTTTTGCGGGGAAGAGTAGTTTTTTTTGGGGGGGGGCAGTATTTTGGGGGGGGGGAGTATTTTGGGGGGGGGAGTATTTTGGGGGGGGGGGGAGTATTTTGGGGGGGAGAGTATTTTGGGGGGGAGAGTATTTTGGGGGGGAGAGTATTTTGGGGGGGTGAGTATTTTGGGGGGGGGGTGAGTATTTTGGGGGGGGTGAGTATTTTGGGGGGGGTGAGTATTTTGGGGGGTGAGTATTTTGGGGGGGGGAGTATTTTGGGGGGGAGAGTATTTTGGGGGGGAGAGTATTTTGGGGGGGGAGAGTATTTTGGGGGGGAGCATTTTGGGGGGGGAGTATTTTGGGGGGGAGAGTATTTTGGGGGGGAGAGTATTTTGGGGGGGAGAGTATTTTGGGGGGAAGAGTATTTTGGGGGGAAGAGTATTTTGGGGGGAAGAGTATTTTGGGGGGGAGAGTATTTTGGGGGGGGAGAGTATTTTGGGGGGAAGAGTATTTTGGGGGGAAGAGTATTTTGGGGGGGGAGAGTATTTTGGGGGGGAGAGTATTTTGGGGGGGAGAGTATTTTGGGGGGGAGAGTATTTTGGGGGGGAGAGTATTTTGGGGGGGGAGAGTATTTTGGGGGGGGAGAGTATTTTGGGGGGGAGAGTATTTTGGGGGGGAGAGTATTTTGGGGGGAGAGTATTTTGGGGGGGAGAGTATTTTGGGGGGGGAGAGTATTTTGGGGGGGAGAGTATTTTGGGGGGGGGGAGAGTATTTTGGGGGGAAGAGTATTTTGGGGGGAAGAGTATTTGGGGGGGAGAGTATTTTGGGGGGGGAGAGTATTTTTGGGGGGGGGAGAGTATTTTGGGGGGGGGGGAGAGTATTTTGGGGGGGGGGGAGAGTATTTTGGGGGGGGAGAGTATTTTGGGGGGGGAGAGTATTTTGGGGGGGAAGAGTATTTTTGGGGGGGGGAGAGTATTTTGGGGGGAGAGTATTTTGGGGGGGAGAGTATTTTGGGGGGGAGAGTATTTTGGGGGGGGGAGTATTTTGGGGGGGAGAGTATTTTGGGGGGGAGAGTATTTTGGGGGGGAGAGTATTTTGGGGGGGGAGAGTATTTTGGGGGGGGAGAGTATTTTGGGGGGGAGAGTATTTTGGGGGGGAGAGTATTTTGGGGGGAGAGTATTTTGGGGGGGAGAGTATTTTGGGGGGGGAGAGTATTTTGGGGGGGAGAGTATTTTGGGGGGGAGAGTATTTTGGGGGGGAGAGTATTTTGGGGGGGAGAGTATTTTGGGGGGGAGAGTATTTTGGGGGGGAGAGTATTTTGGGGGGGAGAGTATTTTGGGGGGGAGAGTATTTTGGGGGGGAGAGTATTTTGGGGGGGAGAGTATTTTGGGGGGGAGAGTATTTTGGGGGGGAGAGTATTTTGGGGGGGAGAGTATTTTGGGGGGGAGAGTATTTTGGGGGGGAGAGTATTTTGGGGGGGAGAGTATTTTGGGGGGGAGAGTATTTTGGGGGGGAGAGTATTTTGGGGGGGAGAGTATTTTGGGGGGGAGAGTATTTTGGGGGGGAGAGTATTTTGGGGGGGAGAGTATTTTGGGGGGGAGAGTATTTTGGGGGGGGGGGAGAGTATTTTGGGGGGGGAGAGTATTTTGGGGGGGAGAGTATTTTGGGGGGGGAGTATTTTGGGGGGGAGAGTATTTTGGGGGGAGAGTATGTTGGGGGGGAGAGTATTTTGGGGGGAGAGTATTTTGGGGGGAGAGTATTTTGGGGGGAGAGTATTTTGGGGGGGAGAGTATTTTGGGGGGGAGAGTATTTTGGGGGGGAGAGTATTTTGGGGGGGAGAGTATTTTGGGGGGGAGAGTATTTTGGGGGGGAGAGTATTTTGGGGGGGAGAGTATTTTGGGGGGGAGAGTATTTTGGGGGGGAGAGTATTTTGGGGGGGAGAGTATTTTGGGGGGAGAGTATTTTGGGGGGGGAGTATTTTGGGGGGGAGAGTATTTTGGGGGGGAGAGTATTTTGGGGGGGAGAGTATTTTGGGGGGGAGAGTATTTTGGGGGGGAGAGTATTTTGGGGGGGGGGAGAGTATGTTGGGGGGGGGAGAGTATTTTGGGGGGGAGAGTATTTTGGGGGGGAGAGTATTTTGGGGGGGAGAGTATTTTGGGGGGGAGAGTATTTTGGGGGGGGAGAGTATTTTGGGGGGGAGAGAGTATGTTGGGGGGGAGAGTATGTTGGGGGGAGAGTATTTTGGGGGGGAGAGTATTTTGGGGGGGAGAGTATTTTGGGGGGGAGAGTATTTTGGGGGGGAGAGTATTTGGGGGGGGAGAGTATTTGGGGGGGGAGAGTATTTGGGGGGGAGAGTATTTTGGGGGGGGAGAGTATTTTGGGGGGGAGAGTATTTTGGGGGGGAGAGTATTTTGGGGGGGAGAGTATTTTGGGGGGGAGAGTATTTTGGGGGGGGAGAGTATTTTGGGGGGGAGAGTATTTTGGGGGGGGAGAGTATTTTGGGGGGGAGAGTATTTTGGGGGGGGGAGAGTATTTTGGGGGGGAGAGTATTTTGGGGGGGAGAGTATTTTGTTGGGGGGGGGGGGGGGGGGGAGTATATTCTGGTTTGGGCTCTATTAATTCTCTGTCCAGCGATTTAAAATGCTTCCAACCAGCCTGTGAGAGGTTCCACTGGTATCTCCAGCAAATTCTCTATCCAGCCAAGCCTGTGAAGATAATCATAGGATAATAGAATTTTTTTATTTTTTTATTACATAGAATTTACAGTGCAGAAGGAGGCCATTCGGCCCATCGAGTCTGCACCGGCTCCTGGAAAGAGCAACCTACCCAAGGTTAACACCTCCACCCTATCCCCATAACCCAGTAACACCACCCAACACTAAGGGCAATTTTGGACACTAAGGGTAATTTAGCATGGCCAATCCACCTAACCTGCACATCTTTGGACTGTGGGAGGGAACTGGAGCACCCGGAGGAAACCCACACAGACACGGGGAGGATGTGCAGACTCCGCACAGACAGTGACCCAAGTATGGAATCGAACCTGGGACCCTGGAGCTGTGAAGCGATTGCGCTATCCACAATGCTACCGTGCTGCCCTAAATTTATAGTGCAGAAGGAGGCCATTCAGCCCTTCGAGTCCACACCGGTCCCTGAAAGAGCACCCTACCTAAGCCCACACCTCCACCCTACCCTCGTAACCCAGCAACTCCACCTAACGTTTGGACACTAAGGGCAATTTAGCGTGACCGAGCCACCTAACCTGCACATCTTTGGACTGTGGGAGGTAACCGGAGCACCCGGAGGAAACCCACGCAGACACGGGGAGAACGTGCAGACTCCGCAGACAGTGACGCAAGCCGGGAATCAAACTTGGGACCATGGAGCTGTGAAGCAACAGTGCTAACCACTGTGCTACCGTCCGCCGTAACTTCTGGTTGAAAGGCTGGGGAGCTGAATCTGATTTTTCTCACCTGATGAACTGTGTTCAAAGACCTTTCTCCCTGCAGCCAGTTCAATCGGCGGGAGGTTCCAGTCCAGCTCCACCTGCAGGAAGTTGGGCTGTCTGAAAACCTCCACTGAAGGATTCTAATATTATCTCTGAGAGTCATTCTGTTGAGGTCATTCACTCCCCAGAGAGAATTCTACAGCCTATGTGTTCTAATTGAAGACAACCGTTAGAAGATCCAAACCAACCGATGATTGCAACACTTTGCCTTCTTGGAAGATCGGCGACTACAAAGACTACAACCTCAGCAGCAAAGATCCATTTCCCATCCTCAATTTAATCCTTATTATTTTGAACCGTTCTTCCCCCCCCCCCCCCCCCCCGTGTGCATCTGGGTGAAGGATGGGATGGGGTTTAGGAATAGTTAGATTTGTAGACCATTGTTCTATTATTTCCATTACATGTTTATCTATTTTCTTGTTGTAATAAAGATTTTTAATGTTTTACTTACAAATCTGGTGCCTGTAAGTCATTGAAGCAGTCATGGGTCTCAGGGAAATATACAAATTATTGGTTATTTCACATATGTTGGGCCTTTTCCCCGGTTAACAGCTGGGCTGCGAGATTGTGAAAAGTGCAGAAGGGGTGGAAGGAGAGAGTGACCCACCAGTGTATGGATATCTAAATTATTGGGCCGTACAAATCTGATTGAATTGTTTGAGCATGTGACCAGGTGTGTCGAGGGTAGTGCAGTTGATGGAGTTTACATGGATTTCAGCAAAGCCTTTGACAAGTTCCCACATGGGAGATTTATAAAGAAGGCTGATTCACATGGGATCCAGGGGAACTTGATAAGGTGGGTTCAAAGCTGGCTGAGCTGCAGGAGACAGAGGGTGATGACAGACGGCTGCTTTAGTGACTGGAAGCCAGTGACCAGTGACGTACCACAGGGATCTGTGCTGGGCCCCCTATTGTTTGTCATTTATATAAACGACATCATCTATTTAGGAGTGGGATCAGTAATTTTGCAGAAGGCACAAAGATTGGCTGGGTGGTTAACAGTGAGGCTGAGTGTCTTGGGTAACAGGAAGGTATCGACCATATGGTCAAATGGGCAGAAATGTGGCCAATGGAATTTAACCCTGAAAAGTGTGAGGTGATACAAGTTGGCATCACAGTGGTTAGCACTGTTGGTTCACAACTCCAGGGTCCCAGGTTCAATTCCCGGCTTGCGTCACTGTCTGTGCGGAGTCTGCACGTTCTCCCCGTGTCAGCGTGGGTTTCCTCCCACAAGTCCCGAAAGATGTGCTTGCTAGGTGAATTGGACATTCTGAATTCTCCCTCTGTGTACCCGGAATGTGGCAACGAGGGGCTTTTCACAGTAACTTCATTGCAGCGTTAATGTAAGCCTACTTGTGACACTAATAGAATTATTATTTTGAAGGAATAATTTGACAAGGAAATATTCAATGAATGGCCTGACACTGGGAGGTTCTGAGGAACAAAGGGACCTTGGAGAGCTTTTCCATAGATCTCTGAAGGTGGGAGGGCAGGTTAGTAGGGTGGTGTTAAAGGCATATGGGACAGTTGCCTTTATCAACCGAGGCAAAGATTACAAAAGCAGGGAGGTCATGTTGGAGTTGTCCAGAACTTTGTTGAGGCCACAGCTGGAGCACTGTGTGCAATTCTGGTCGCCACATTATAGGAAGGATGTGATTACACTGGAGGGGGTGCAGAGGAGATTCACCAGGATGTTGCCTGGGATGGAACATTTAAATTATAAAGAGAGGTTGGATAAGCTTGGGTTGTTTTTACTGGAGTAGGGAAACTGAGGGATGACCTGATCGAGGTGGACAAGATTAAGAGGGGCATGGATAGGGTGAGGTTTAGGGGAGATTTGAGGGAAAACCTTTTTACCCTGAGAGTGGTGACGGTCTGGAACGCGCTGCCTGGGAAGCTGGGGTAGAGGCAGGATGCCTCACATCCTTTACAAAGTACCTGGATGAGCACATGGTCCATCATATTATTCAAGGCTATGGGCAAGGTGCTGGCAAAAGGAATTAGGCACGCAGATCAGGTGCTTTTTGGGAGGGTTATTTTAGGGGTTGGTTTTTCAGGCCCCCCCGCTCAGCTATTATTTGGGGGGTAGAGCTGTATTTCTCAGCGTTATTTTGAAGGGTGACTCGCCACCCCCGGTATTTGGGGGGGGGGGGGAATTTAGCGGGGGCATAATTCGTCGGGGGGGGGGGGGCATTCTGCTGGGGGGTGCATTCTGCGGGAGGTGAATTCTGCGGGGGAGTGCATGCGGCACGGTGGGGCATGCGGCGGGGCATGCGGCAAGGCGGGGAATGCGGCACGGCGGGGAATGCGGCACGGCGGGGCATGCGGCACGGCGGGGCATGCGGCACGGCGGGGGAATGCGGCACGGCGGGGAATGCGGCACGGCATGCGGCACGGCGGGGCATTCGGCAAGGCGGGGCATTCGGCACGGCGGGGCATGCGGCACGGCGGGGCATGCGGCACGGCGGGGCATGCGGCACGGCGGGGCATGCGGCACGGCGGGGCATTCGGCACGGTGGGGCATGCGGCACGGCGGGGCATGCGGCACGGCGGGGCATGCGGCAAGGCGGGGCATGCGGCAAGGCGGGGCATGCGGCAAGGCGGGGCATTCGGCACGGCGGGGCATGCGGCACGGCGGGGCATGCGGCAAGGTGGGGCATGCGGCAAGGCGGGGCATGCGGCAAGGCGGGGCATGCGGCAAGGCGGGGCATGCGGCACGGCGGGGCATGCGGCACGGCGGGGCATGCGGCACGGCGGGGCATGCGGCACGGCATGCGGCACGGCGGGGCATGCGGCACGGCGGGGCATGCGGCAAGGCGGGGCATGCGGCACGGCGGGGCATGCGGCACGGCGGGGCATTCGGCACGGCGGGGCATGCGGCACGGCGGGGCATTCGGCACGGCGGGGCATTCGGCACGGCGGGGCATGCGGCAAGGCGGGGCATGCGGCTCGGCGGGGCATGCGGCAAGGCGGGGCATGCGGCAAGGCGGGGCATGCGGCACGGCGGAGCATTCGGCACGGCGGGGCATTCGGCAAGGCGGGGCATGCGGCACGGCGGAGCATTCGGCACGGAGAGGCATTCGGCAAGGCGGGGCATTCGGCACGGAGGGGCATTCGGCAAGGCGGGGCATGCGGCACGGCGGGGCATTCGGCACGGCGGGGCATGCGGCACGGCGGGCAATGCGGCACGGCGGGCAATGCGGCACGGCGGGGCATGCGGCACGGCGGGGCATGCGGCACGGCGGGGCATGCGGCACGGCGGAGCATTCGGCACGGGGAGGTTTGGCGGTGGAGGTGGGGGGCGTTATTTGTAATAATAATCTTTATTATTGTCACAAGTAGGCTTACATTAACTCTGTGAAAATCTAGTCGCCACATTCTGGCGCCTGTTCGGATACACAGAGGGAGAATTCAGAATGTCCAATTCACCTTACAGCTCGTCTTTTGGGACTTGTGGGAGGAAACCAGAGCAACCGGAGGAAACCCACACACACACGGGGAGGACGTGCAGACTCCACACAGACAGTGACCCAAACCGGCAATCGAACCTGGGACCCTGGAGCTGTGAAGCAACAGTGCTAACCACTGTGCTGGCATATTTGGCGGGGGGGGGGGAAGACTGGGGGTATTTGGGGGTCATTTAGGGAGGTACTGGGGGGGGGGTTTGAAGGGGGTTATTTAGGGGGGTTATTGAGGCGGGGTTATTTTGGAGTGTTATTTGGGGGGTTATTTAGGGTGTATGTAGGGGTATTTAGGGGATACTTAGGTGTGTGGGTATTCAGGGGGTGTTATTGAGGGGGGCATTTTGGGGGGCATATAGAGGGGTATACAGAGGGGAATTTACAGGGGTATAATGGGTTATTTACGGGGTATATAGGGGGTTTTTAGGGGATATTTAGGGGTTATTTAGTGGGGGGATATAGGGGGTATTTAGGGAGGTATATAGGGGGTATATATGGGGTATTTAGGAGTTATTTAGGGGGTATATATGGGGTAATTAAGGGATTTTTATGGGGGTATATAGGAGGGTATTTTAGGGGGGTATATAGGGGTATATAGGGGTATATAGGGGGTATATAGGAGGTATTAGGGGGGT